>NC_139623.1:19070358-19260361 GCF_964638095.1 Poromitra crassiceps
TTTTGGTTATCAAAGGTCAAAGGTCAAGGTCACAGTGACCTAACAAATGCCATTTTCAAGCTCGGTAACGCCATATCTCAGTAACACCTTGACTAAATTTCTTCACATTTGGCTCAAATATCCAATTCTGCAAAGAAACGCCTTGATGCAATTTCTTCCAATTTGGCTGCAACATCCACTTGGACTCAAGAATGAACTAATGGCGGAGGCATAAGTCCGCGTTGCGGTCGTTCTAGTTTTTTACTGTAGGTAGCTTCTGCCAAAGGGTTTTTTTGAGGATTCTGGCTCATCTTTCAACAGCCGAGGATTATTTTCTGCTAAGATTTTGTGAACACAAAATATCTCAAAAGAACTAATAGAATGTGTGCTTTCTCTGTCTAAAAGAGTTACTTTGTAGAGTTAGTAGTTATGTAGGCATTAGCACTTGAATACAGCATGGTTTCAGCGTCTGAAAATTTAAGCTGAGAAAAATGCCTTTTTGTGAAATTCGATAGAACAGTCACTTTAACCATTCATTTTTGGCATCAGTAAGACGTCAGACATCTAAACAATAGTTTTGAACAGTAATTTCCTCCGTAACAGCAGGAAACCCCCCTCTCCTTCAAACTCCTCCCTCCGTGTGTGTTCTCCTCCTGCCTCCCTGGCTCTGCAGCGGGCGTGTCACAAGCGAGTTGCTGCTGCTGCTCCTGCCTGTCTGCTGGCGGCCGCTCTTTGGGCGAGTTTGGATGGGCTCGCTCGTTTCTTGGGTTTTCGGTTGAGAGCTTTTATGAAGCTTTTGCGATTCTGGTCTTATTTATGCTGCGTGTTTCAAAGTGTGTTCCACCCGTAATCTATTATGCAAATTTGCAATCCCCCACCGCCAGCTCCCTGCGCGAAAGCGAAAGCGTTTTCGCCAATCCATTTTCATGAGAATGGCTTCCTCACGCGACTGTTTTTGCTTGGCTTTCTCTCGTCTGGAGAGCACTGTCGCCACTTAGTGGGTCGGTAAAATAGATTATACACATTCAATACCTCCCATATTTTAATATGAGATGTAAAAGGGGTTGATCGACGTCCCACCGTCAAATTTTTTTTTTTTTTTTAAGACGAGATATCTCGTCAACGGCAGTCAACCGTTTTTTTTTTAAAGACGAGATATCTCGTCAACGGCAGTGAACGTGTTAATTCCATCTGTTTATGTGACTCTTCATAACAGCTAGTCTCGCAGTGCCAGGATAACAGCCAGGCCAGCTAGGTTGGCTTGTGTTGTGTTGTGGCGTGTTTACAGAACGGGAGAGCCCTTCCGCTCTTCCTATGACGATCTACTATCACATGCTTTTTTTCAACGGACACAATTGGTTCCACGGCGCAGTGCTGCCTTCATGTGCAACTCGAAAAGACAAAAGACAACCACAGCATTAAAAATTAGACATTGCCGCCTCCAATACAATACGAAGAAGAATCGATTTTTGGGAGTTTGGAATCGATACAGGAATCGTGTCATTAAGAATCGCGATCCTTTCAAGAATCGATTTTTTTGGAGCACCCCTAACAATAACGTCCGATAATTCATCCAGAATCCTTTCTGGGCATCTCAAGGCTGATCTGACCGATAAATTGTCCAGGTTGCCGTTTTCAAGTGACTTTTATGAGTTAACGTTACAAAGCAACCAACCCCTCTGCTGTTGCCAGGCAGCTGCTTGTGCGCGTGCGAGTATGGTGCCCGCGCGTCAGCTCGTTCACACGCTGCCTGCAGTTACTCTAACGGCCACCGGTGTCAGTAATAGTTAGAACTTACGGATAGGACCTTTAAAGCAGCTACGAGCAAGATTTTCGATTGTTATTAAACAGTATAATTATAATATTGATGCATCACATCTTACCTATAATAGTAGCTGAGACCAAAGCCGTGTGAATCGGAGATTGCTCTCTTGATGATTATAGAGTCTGTGTCCGTCTACCGGCGGGCCGGATAAACCCGGAAGTTAAACGAAATGGTTTCCGGCAGCTGCCTGCCTTCAACCGTTTCGCTCTGCCTAGCAACAGACCATAAACACGGAGAACGCCATGCAGGGGCTTGCTACCCTCACGAACATCTCTCGTTATATTCTAACAGTTTGTTTGGAAGTAATTTTGTTATTTTTTGGTTATGGCCGAAGTGGCTCCCGCAAACCGTTTCATTTCACTTCCTGATCTGCCCCGGCCGCAGACGGACTAATCGTCAAGACAACACTGGGCGATTCCCTCGGGGTTCAAGCGAGACTACTCGGCGTTGGTCTCGTCTACTATTAGAGGTAAGATGTGATGCATCAATATTAAATTTAGACTGTTTAATAACAATCGAAAATCTTGCTCGTAGCTGCTTTAAAGGAGAATTTCTGTATTTTCAACTTGAACCCTATTTTCTTTTCTTTTTTTTAACTAAGTCATGTGAACAGAAATCTTTGAAATTGATGCAGTACCAAGATTGCTTCAGTTGGCTCACCTGGCACAATCCAAGTCTCCACAAGCCCTGAGATGCCAAGTTGACTTGAAAAGACATAATTTACACACTGTTTTTAGCTGAAATATAGCCATATGTGCAACTGGACGTGCCCGATTTATTCTTCCTCAAGCACCTGGCTACAGTGCAGATTTCAGCTAAAAATAAGGTGTAAATTACCTCTTTTCAAGTCAACTTGGCATCTCAGGGCTTGTGGAGACTTGGATTATGCCAGGTGAGCAGTATGGAAGCTAACCCTTTGGGATAATCTGGTCAGTGGTCAAAACAAGATTGTTTAGTGCAGTAGGGGCATGTGGTCAGTGGTAAACACAAGCTTGTTTTTAGTGCAGTAGGCGTGGGGCATGTGGGAAGAATGGCTGCCATCTGAAGCGATCTTAGTCAATACTGCCTCCTAAGTTTCCATTGCCGGACTTTGCAGATTTTGTCCGGTAAAATTAATCAAAGTCAGACAAATTAAAATCTGCCGGACACCAGGTCTGGTAAATAATTCCCTCTCAGCACAATTTGAGTTGTATTAAAATAGGCTCAAGTTGCATTTCCACACAGCCTCCTCCTATTAAATAGCCTAATGAATATTTGTATGTGTAGGTTATAGGGATGTCGAAAATCATAATTTTTCTTGACCGACAACCGACACTCATTAGCCGACAACTGTCGGTTAACCGAGAAGATTAAAATGCGCTATTTTACTGTCTGTGCTCCATTAAACCATTACCACAACAAATGCTTGATTTTTTTTCATTAGAAAGCGTTTATTTTTACATCTACAAGCAGAAAAAAACACATTAACAAAACGAGAAGACAAGTTGAACCTTCCAGCCATCTAAACAAAAACATTCCTCCGATAGGCTATACTGCTTAATATGCACGCATTGCATTCAAGGACACGTCAATTGACACGCAGCCGCCCCGTGAAGTAGTGTTTGAGCGGACGACAGCCCAGGCTGCAGGGCGCACTGACAAAGTGCACATCACTACAGTATCTTTTCTTTTAGCAATAGTCTCACTAATCCCACAGTGGTTTACCTGCTTTTGAGATCTGCAAAAAATAGTTTGCTTCTGTCTCACCCGTTCTCTCTCTCTCTTCACACACGCGACGCGACGAGGGCTGTGCTCTGTGTGTCTGGCAGGGCAACATTATAAAAACGAGTCCGCACTCCGCACGCAGTCTCTTGTGAAACAATTTATCCGAACTGCCATGTGTTGGACAGTAACGTTAACGTTAATTGATACTTTTCAATCGTCAATTCGACAGCTTCATGTCATTTTTGTAACACGGTAAAAACTACTGTTTCATCATCGAGTGCGCGCGTATGCATGCGTGTGCATGATGAACATGCACTGCAGAGAGGGAGGGAGAGAGTTACAGTAGACCGAATGAGACAGTGAAGGAAAAGTAGGCTAATGACAGCACACACGGAGTTAACAAAACTATAGAACATGTATGAGCTGATTGTTTTGCTGGGTGTGTTCATCCTTCTGAAATGGTCACAGAACACATCTGAGCTGTGTGCTCAGACCACTGGCTCAGACAGGAGCAGCAGAGGGGCGTGGCAGTCAGTGCGCTCACTTCACTGTGACTGCAGCAGGTGTTCAGCTGTGTGTGTGCTTCGCTGCGGAATGCGTTTGATCAGACATCGGGTAGATAAAATCTCCTGAGCTTTAGCTCAGGAGGTAGAGCGGGTCGGCCAATGATGCAAGGGTTGGCGGTTCGATCCCCGCTCCCTCCCAGCTGCTGTCGCTGTGTCCTTGGGCAAGACACTTAACCCTCCTTGCTCCCGATGGTGTGTAGGCACCCTGCGTGGCAGCCTGCCGCCATCGGTATATGAATGGGTGAATGTAGACTATCTACTGATTGTAAAGCGCTTTGGATAAAAGCGCTATATAAATGCAGGCCATTTACCATTTACCATTCTTTTAATAGGCTACATGACGTTGTGAGACTGAGACTCAGCATGCAATGCAGCGTGTAGTATACCAAAGTTGACACTGCACGGCACGCGGCACAGAGGAATTAATTAACCCCAAAGCTTGAATTTCGGGTCGTTCCGTTTGATTGACCGGTCATAGAAACATGGTTGGTGCAGGGAATTTACGGCAATATCGAGATTATAGGCTATAAACTGCTATCAATTGTTTTTTAAGCTCAATAAACACAGATCTAATATGTGTCCGGTATTTATTCCAATTGTCCGGGAAACTGAATCATGCCGGACACGTTGTCCGGGATCGTTCTTGTCTAACAGAAACGCTGACTGCATCAATTCCAAAGATTTCTCTTCCCAATAGTTATACATAAAAATATATGAAAATAGGGACCAGGTTGAAAAATATTGAAATTCTCCTTTAACACATTCACTGCCAGCCATTTTTTTTTTTACTGTAGGTAGCTTCTGCCAGAGGTTTTTTTTTGAGGATTCTGGCTCATCTTTCAAGACCCGAGGATTCTTTTCTGCTAAGATTTTGTGAACACAAAATATCTCAAAAGAACTAATAGAATGTGTGCTTTCTCTGTCTAAAAGAGTTAGTTTGTAGAGTTAGTAGTTATGTAGGCATTAGCACTTGAATACAGCATGGTTTCAGCGTCTGAAAATTTAAGCTGAGATAAATAGCTTTTTGTGAAATTCGATAGAACAGTCACTTTAACCATTCATTTTTGGCATCAGTAAGACATCAGACATCTAAACAATAGTTTTGAACAGTAATTTCCTCCATAACAGCAGGAAACACCCCTCTCCTTCAAACTCCTCCCTCCGTGTGTGTTCTTCTTGGCTGCAGCGGGCGTGTCACAAGCTCGTTTCTGCTGCTGCTGTAACCTCGCGTCACCAGGCTCACTGCTTTGCTGCTGCTCCTGTCTGCTGGCGGCCGCTGGGCAAGTCTGGATGGGCTCGCTCGTTTCTTGGGGTTTCTGTTGAGAGCTTTGATGAAGCTTTTGCGATTCTGGTCTTATTTATGCTGCGTATTTCAAAGTGTGTTCCACCCGCAATCTATTATGCAAATTTGCAAAACCCCACCGCCAGCTCCCAAGCGCGAAAGCGTTTTCGCCAATCCATTTTCATGAGAATGGCTTCCTCACACTGCTTTTTGCTTGCCTTCCTCTAGTCTGGAGAGCACTGTCGCCACTTAGTGGGTCGGTGGAATGGGTTGTACACGTTCGGTGGCTCCAATATTTTTATAGGAGACGTGGGGGGCATTGATCCACGTCCCACCGTCAAATTTTTTTTTTTTTTTTTTTTGACGACTCAACTCGTCATTGGCAGTCAACCGTTGGATTTTTTTTGACGACTCAACTCGTCATTGGCAGTGAACGTGTTAAGAGTACAGATGGAAAATGGGGAAACTAGAAAAACAAATGCTATTTTCCACTTTGCGGTGTTTCTCCCGCGGAACATGCTGTTCATGACATTTACTGTACATTCCTGCAATGAGAAATTAGGGCTGGAGGTGTGAGTTACCCCCCACCCCCGCCCTCATAGAAATCCACCGGTGTAATACGCTTAGGGTGTCAAGCATGCGGCTCTTAGAGGGAGCAGGCTCCATGACAGAGTCCTGCTTGTACAAAAACACACCGTCGAGGGAGGGTTAGATTTTCACAGAGACTCGTTTTGCGCCATTACCAGTTAAGACCCCTCGCGACGGACTTTGACACAAAATCCCTTTAATGGCTTATGTCTGGAATTCTTGAGGCTTAGGAGCCATTTTTTTCTTGTTCGCCATCATGCTTTGGTGTGTGTGAGGACACGGCTTTTGGCATTTGGAGATGTTTTTGAATGTTATATGGTGTTTTGAGGCTTATTTCATCATATTCTACATTTACAGTTTCATCTGATGCTCTGATCCAGAGGAATGCAACAGTACAGTAAGCTTGACTACCTAGATCACCACCAACACTACAAGCAACAAATTGTCAGTAGCGCAAAGGTCAGAGCCATTATACCCTGTGAACATAATAGAGCAGTTATGATACCAACATTTTGACTTTGAAGCTAATGACAAGTAATGCTGGGCGATATCGACAAAATCAAATATCTTTTTTTTTAAAGCAGCTACGAGCAAGATTTTCGATTGTTATTAAACAGTATAATTACAATATTCATGCATCACATCTTACCTATAATAGTAGCTGAGACCAAAGCCGTGTGAATCGGAGATTGCTCTCTTGATGATTATAGAGTCTGTGTCTGTCTAACCTCGCATCACCAGGGGGCTCTCGCTCTCTATCTGTCTACCGGCGGGCCGGATAAACCCGGAAGTGAAACGAAAGGGTTCACGGCAGCTGCCTGCCTTCCGCCGTTTCGCTCTGCCTAGCAACAACATAAACAAGGAGAATGCCATGCAGGGGCTTGCTACTCTCGCGAACATCTCTCGTTATATTCCAACAGGTTTTTTGGAAGTTATTTTGTGGTTATGGCCGAAGTGGCTGCTGCAAACAGTTTCATTTCACTTCCTGATCTGCCCTGGCCACAGACAGACTAACACTGGCCGATTCACTCGGGGTTCAAGCGAGACTACTCTGCGTTGGTCTCGTCTACTATTAGAGGTAAGATGTGATGCATCGATATTAAATTTAGACTGTTTAATAACAATCGAAAATCTTGCTCGTAGCTGCTTTAACCAAATACCTTGATATTGATATTGCAATATTCAATCAATCAATCAATCAATCAATCAATCAATCTTTATTAGCAGACACAAGGTCCAATAAAAACACACAGTAAAAAACAACAACACAACATCAAACAATTAACATCAGCACATAAAAAAATACTACAGTAAGAGCCTAGGGCTCTATTGTAGGGATGACTATTGGTGTTTTGATTTCACTTTAATATATAGACCTACCCAATGAGATTCTTGATAAATAATCATCAATAATTTGGATATGAGTAAGCATCTTTTGTCCCCACCATCTGGCTTCAAACGGCTCAAATTGGGCTTCAAACGGCCCAAATATGGCTTCAAATGGCCCAAATCTGGCTTCAAACGACCTAAATTGGGCTTCAAATGGCCCAAATCTGGCTTCAAATGGCCCAAATTGGGCTTCAAACGGCCCAAATGTTTCACGCGCGTCAGCCCGTATCGGCCTGGCCTGCTTGGTATCTAATGCCCGGCCTGAATTATGATCCCAGTCCACCCCTGGCGATATCTGAGGAATGCCTTGACAGAATTTCATCAAATTTGCCTCAAACGTCGACGTAGACTCAAGGATGAACTGATTTTGGTGGTCGAAGGTCAAAGTTCAAGGTCACTGTGACCTCATGAACGCCATTCCCAAGTTCGTTAACGCGATATCTCAAGAGTGGCTTGATGGAATTTCTTCCAATTTTTCTCAAACGTCGACTTGGATATAAGGAAGAACTGATTAGATTTTGGTGGTCAAAGGTCAAGGTCACTGTGACCTCTCGAACGCCATTTTCAAGCTCGTTAACGCGATATCTCAGGAATGTCTTGATGGAATTTCTTCAAATTTGCCTCAAACGTCCACTTGGACTCAAGGATGAACTGATTCGATTTTGGTGGTCAAAGGTCAAAGTTCAAGGTCACTGATCTCACAACCGCTCATTTCATGATGGTTAATGCGATATCTCAGGAACGCCTTGACGGAATTTCATCCAATTTTCCTCAAACGTCCACTTGGACTCAAGGATGAACTGATTAGATTTTGGTGGTTAAAGGTCAAAGTTCAAGGTCATTGTAACTAGGGAGTGGGTCATTTTGAATACATTTCCATAATCGAAATTCGGGAAAATTAACGATCAATTATAGCTGCTGCGCAGCAATGGGTCGTGGCCGGGCAAGTCTCAAGGCTTTGAACTATTATGACATCACAATTGCTCGAGTGACATCAGTGATGGCATCACAATTGCTTGACTGACTGATGACATCACAAATACAACCTAATTGCCATAGGTAATTAAGGCAATTAGGCTATACACGGGGGCAGAATTCAACGTTTTGATGCACTGTGGGCTCAATTTTTGACCGATGGAAAATCTGTTTGACACTTTTGTGTAGGACAGTCTAATGATGCAGATGCTGAAGTTTGGTGTTGTTTGAAGAAAAAATGTGGGAGGAGTAGGGTTTAATTAGTTTTACAGTTTTTACAGTTTTGCGGTCTTTAGACTTCATAATTGGCCATAGGTTGCATTGTACAAAAGTTTCTCCTCATTTGGGCGCACATTTCGGTGAAAGTTGCAAAGCCGTAGCACGTATGCCTGATTTTTTGTGAATTTTCAAAGTTTCAAACTTTAGACGGTCGCTGTAGTGCCGACTATTGGCCCCAAATTGACGTCAAAGACGTTTGGCATGGGACTGGACCTTTGTGCAAAGTTTGGTTAGTTTTCATGCATGGGAAGTCGAACTTCCCGGGAGAAGAATAATAATAATAATACAGGCAAATACAATAAGTGGCCCTGCCGCTTCGCTGGCCCGGCCACTAATAATAGAGGCAAATACAATAAGTGGCCCTGCCGCTTCGCTGCAGGATATCGATTATCAATAGCGTAATAATAATAATAAGAACTAGAAGATCTACATTTCCTACCGAAAATGTAATTGTGCTTGCTGTCCTCGCCATGCCCCGCCTGCCTTGCAAGGTCCCTGCCCATGCAATTAGGGGGACTAAGTAGTTATGGGTGGGCCTATGTGAGTAGAAGTGGGAGGAGCCAAGGAATCCAGGGGCGGAAGAATTTCGGTTGTAGACGCTACAGTTCAAAAGTTATGGACCAAAACGTGAAGAGGGCTGTTATAGTGCCACCATCAGGTCAATAGGAGTATTTTTTGTTGATCAGAGCAATGAGTAAACGTGGGGCGAGCCAAGGAAACCTGTGAAAAAATAATTTTGATTGTAGAAGCTGTAAAGATGGCTGTTATAGCGCCACCGTCAGGTCAATCGGTGTAATTTTTTAGGCCAGAGTAGAAGAGTACTCTATGAACATAATATAGACTCAATTTGGGAACAGTGGCTCTTATGGCTTGTGAGCTACACGTACTTGATGTTGCTACAGTGCCCCCTATAGGCGAAATGACACAATCTTTTTCGTCTCAGCTCAGAGTACATCCGTCCACATTTGTACCAAGTTTGGTTAGGATCGGCCATTGTGTTCCGGAGTTACGCCGATTTTTGTGAAATAGGCCCCACCCACAGAAATTTGGAAGTCGATTATATCGCAACGGTGCAGTTTTTTTCAAAAACCGCGAAACAGTGTTGTGCAGGACAGTCCCCCCATGATGTGTGCTTTGGGTTGGCGAAGATTGGACAAAACTTCAAGGAGGAATCGCAAAAAAGCTGTTTTGGACAAAATTCAAAATGGTGAAAAATCTAGTCAGACGGAAATGGGCGTGGCCTATATGAGTAGATGCGGAAGGACCCAATCCAGGGAAAAAAGAAGTTTGATTGGGGACTCTACGGTTAAAAAGTTATGGACCAAAACGTAAAGAGGGCTGTCATAGCGCCACCATCAGGTCAATTGGTGTCATTTTTAAGGGGATAGTAAAAGGCCCCTCTGTGAATCTCCCTACCAAGTTTTGCAGCTGTACCTCGGATGGTTTCTGAGATACAGCCAATTTACTGCAAGATTTTTCGAAACCCCATGCAAGTCAATGGGAAAAAAACTGGCGCTTAATCGCGAATAGTGCCCAAACTGCTTGACCAAACCCTTAGAAAAGTCATAGCAACTATTTCCTCAATGAGCCGCACGTTTTGAGTTCTGGCATGTCTATGTGGTGTGAAAACTGGGAGTTATTACGTAAAAAAAAGGCAGATATAATAATAATAAGTATGTCGGACTTTAAGATTGTGCCTTGCTTTCCAGCAAGCACAATAATAAGAATAAGAATAATATTTATAAAAAAATAATGCCGCTGTGTAGTAAGAATATCAGACACTAGCGCTGTGGCCAGCTAAACAAACATGTTAGATGACTAGCTAGGCTACTGTACTCACATTTTCAAAGTAGGACTCAGCTCCCCGGCTGCGGCTTCCAGGCTTATAAACTTGTGACAAAAACCTCATCTGTCCTGATGGTCGAGTTCCATCCAGCTGCTCTCAGTCCGACGCGAGGATCTTATTAGCGTTATTTGCCACGAGATGTGTGTGAAATAAAACGACTTGAATTCACTTAAATACATGTACCGTTGCTCACACTTTGTTGAAAATTAGAAGAGAAGTGTACGAAGTGTCATAGTTATAACGGCCTCAATCAGGTCTGCCGGGTACGTTTGTTTGTGTCCCCGGCGCATGCCGGTGTGAATTCCCCATGTTAAAAACAGTGTTGTTGGCACAAAGGGCCCCGCCCAGCCAGAAAACTAGAGACTATATGAAGCTCCACCTCACGTTAGTCGGCTGTGCAATGGAGTGGGGTGAGGAGGAACGAATTCCACCCAAACCTAGTCCGCAAAAACAAAACAAAAAACAAAACAATAATCGATCAAAATTCCACATGATCGAATTCATTCCTCAACGATCAATTATTGATTTTCGATTATTGATGAACATCCCTAATTGTGACCTCACTAACCCCATTTCCAAGGTCTTTAAAGCAATATGACGGAATTTCTTCCAATTTGGCTCAAACGTCGACTTGGACTCAAGCATCAACTAATTCGATTTTGGTGGTCAAAGGACAAAGGTTAAGGTCATTGTGACCTCACGAACGCCATTTTCAAGCTTGTTAAAGTGATATCTTAACACATTCACTGCCAGCCGTTTTTTTTTTTTACTGTAGGTAGCATCTGCCAAGTTTTTTTTTTGAGGATTCTGGCTCATCTTTCAACAGCCGAACACAAAATATCTCAAAAGAACTAATAGAATGTGTGCTTTCTCTGTCTAAAAGAGTTAGTTTGTAGAGTTAGTAGTTATGTAGGCATTAGCACTTGAATACAGCATGGTTTCAGCGTCTGAAAATTTAAGCTGAGAAAAATGCCTTTTTGTGAAATTCGATAGAACAGTCACTTTAACCATTCATTTTTGGTATCAGTAAGACGTCAGACATCTAAACAATAGTTTTGAACAGTAATTTCCTCCATAACAGCAGGAAACCCCCCTCTCCTTCAAACTCCTCCCTCCGTGTGTGTTCTCCTCCTGCCTCCCTGGCTCTGCAGCGGGCGTGTCACAAGCGAGTTGCTGCTGCTGCTGCTGCCTGTCTGCTGGCGGCCGCTCTTTGGGCGAGTCTGGATGGGCTCGCTCGTTTCTTGGGGTTTCGGTTGAGAGCTTTGATGAAGCTTTTGCGATTCTGGTCTTATTTATGCTGCGTGTTTCAAAGTGTGTTCCACCCGTAATCTATTATGCAAATTTGCAATCCCCCACCGCCAGCTCCCTGCGCGAAAGCGAAAGCGTTTTCGCCAATCCATTTTCATGAGAATGGCTTCCTCACGCGGCTGTTTTTGCTTGGCTTTCTCTCGTCTGGAGAGCACTGTCGCCACTTAGTGGGTCGGTAAAATAGATTATACACATTCAATACCTCCCATATTTTAATATGAGATGTAAAAGGGGTTGATCGACGTCCCACCGTCAAAATTCTTTTTTTTTTTTTTAAGACGAGATATCTCGTAAACGGCAGTCAACCGTTTTTTTTTTAAAGACGAGATATCTCGTCAACGGCAGTGAACGTGTTAAGAACGCCTTAACGGAATTTCTTCCAATTTGCCTCAAACGTCCACTTGGACTTAAGTAGAGCTGTCACGATTCCTCGAGTACCTCGAATAACTCGAATAATTAAATTGATCGAGGCCAAAATGATTCGCCTCGACACGCATCTGAGTAATAGAAGAGAGTGGGTAAAATAGAAATTCCGACGGAACCTTGAGGCAACACGTGAGAGCACGTTACGTCAGTCCGTCACTCTACCTGAAACGTCAACAAACGGGACCACCCGAAAATGTGGCTACACTTTCCCAAGATAGACTCAGACAACACTGGTTGCAACATTTGTGATGTGAATTGCAAAGCTGGCCAGGGAAACACCTCAAACTTGAGGAAGCATGGTCAAACACAAGATATATTTACAGTAGCTAAATGCTGAAGACTGTAACGTATTACTAGATAGGCTGAGGGTGAATGAAGCAGGCAGCGCACCGCAGCTAATGTTAGCAGCACCTCCTCGGCTGTAACGTTGAGAGAGGCATCGACTACAACATCAGATAACGTTATTTAATTAGCTAGCGTTAGCTGGATAAGTTGTTTCACTGCAGTTGTAGTTGTTAGATAACGGGGCTTTTCACTGTCTTCACAACGACTGCAAAACAGAGATCGCTAACGTTAACGTTAGCTGCAGTAATTGTCAAGGGTTCAACATAACGTATTTCCTCAGCCTGTATAGTAGCTATCAACATGAAATAAAAAGCATTTGAGAGCTTAAACCCGTGGCTTTTTATTTGGAAGGGTTACATTTGCCGTAATCTTTATTAACATGTCTTAAAATGCATTAGAATCTTTTTATTTTTATTTTTTGGGGTTAAAGATTTTTAAGATTTTTTTTAATGAACATTAGAGCAAATATAATACGAAAAGCCAAAGGGTTAAGCTCTCAAATGCTTTTTATTTTATGTTTCTATGTACTACAGAGCCTGAGATATGAAGGCTTTAGTGAATACCAACCGCTCTCTCTGAGAAGTTTGGACCGTTTTCTGTGAGAAATACAAAGCTCAACCTAACATTAACGTTAGCGGCTAATTTAACAGCATTTTGTGTGTGTGTGTGTGTGTGTGTGTGTGTGTGATCACACTAGCCTGTTGGTGTGTGAGAGAGAAAGAGAGAGTGAGTGTGTGTGAGAGAGAAAGAGTGTGTGTGTCATGCAGCTGTAAGGTAAATGAAGGATGTAAACTAGCTAGTAAGCCATTCATTCATATTATTTAACGGTTGCTGTACACTGGAAGAACTCAAACGTCAGGTTGAAAAGATGAATGGTGCCACTGCCAGTTCTATGCAATTTAAAAATCAAAATGTTGTTTTTTCTAAGAAAGAAACTAATGTAGTTGTTTATTTGAAGAGATTTATCTTATTTTTTGGTGTATATTTACGATAAGCCTTTGAAAACACAAAAAAGGGTTCTTATCCGATTACTCGATTAATCGATGGATTATTCGGTAGAATACTCGATTACTAAAAGAATCGATAGTTGCAGCTCTAGACTTAAGGATGAACTGATTAGGTTTTGGTGGTCTAAGTTCAAGGTTACTGTGACATCACGACCGCTCGTTTCAGGCTCATTAACTCATTCATGGCCAAAGACGTCTTTGACGTGTTATCAGGAATAGCCCAGAGGGCCAATGACGTGTTTGACGTGTTTTTGTTTTTATTAGTGCAGCGCGTAGTTCAAACACTTCCCCAGCCTGTGACATGTTATTAGGTCCCTAGCCTCAAAGCCAAGCCGACAACACGCGATCAAACACATACTGCAGCTGTTGTTTTGAAATGAGCAGGAGGAAAAACAGAGAAACGCGCTTCCTTGTAGAGAGGAGAAACGCCATTGAAACGCCCCTCGGCGCGCTGCACTGCTCGCCTTGCTGCAGGGCGAACCTGGATTAAGTTGTTCGCAGTAGTCAAACCCGTGACGAACATGATCGATCCGGTTCCAGCGCCTGGTCCCAAAGCCAGGCCGGACCCGTTCCTGTGTCGCAGCTAGGCATGGGTCGATTTCCGGTTTTACCGGTTCGGTTCGGTATACGAGCCCAAACCGGTTTGATCACGTGCAAACCGAAAAAACCTAATTTTTTTTTTTTTTTTGCCAGTCCATTCTGATTGCACTATTGTTCGTATTAGCCTCTTCTCAAGTTGCACTAGTAGGCAAAAGTCTTATTTTGTTTATTATGTTGATGTTTGAAGAAAAGTTAAGCTGAATAGTTATTAGAAATAAAAACAGTGTGTTGTTACAGTTAAAAGGTTCTGCTTATTTGTATTCAGTGTTCGTGCTGGTTGGCAGCATACCAGCTTAGAGGTGCATTATCACCACCAACTGCAGCCGCTTTGATACGTTTTTTTGGGGAATATCGAACCGGTTTCAAAATGTTCAAACCGACCCATGCCTAGGCCCTATATTGTGTGAATTTGTGAGTTTTGAAGTTTATAAGGCAGCTCAGCTGTAAGCCAATCCATTCTGATTGCACTGCTTGTGTTTTTATTAGCCTTTTTCTCAAGTTGCACTATAGGCAGAAGTCTTATTTCATTTATTATTTTGATGTTTAGAAGAAAAGTTGAGCTGAATAGTTATGAGAAATAAATACAGGGTGTGTTTGTTACACAGGTGTCCTGCTTCTTTTTACTCAGTATCATTGCTGGTTGACAATACCAGCTTAGAGGTGTATTATCGCTATCAGGTGGACTGAAGTTGCACTACAGACAGTTATGGGCCACACTCGGGAGCCCTGCTTGAAAAAAAAAAAAAAAAAAAAAAAAAAAATTAATTACAAAAAAAATCGGTATACCGGTTCGATCCGGTTTAGACGGCAATATCGAACCGGTTTTAAAATTTTCAAACCGACCCAGCCCTAGTCGCAGCCATGGATTGTATGTCGCAGCATTCGTCCCAGCCCGAACGAGAGGAGGAAAACGATGCAGCAGAGGCAGAGGAGGCTAGACGCTGATCTCAAACCAGTTTGGTGTTCCCCTCCTATGCTAATTTGCGGGGCAAGGAGGTGCGATCCAGCAGCAGCTGTGGACAGAACTCTCTCTCTCTGTGTGTGTGTGTGTGTGTGTGTGTGTCTGTGTCTGTGTCTGTGTCTGTCTGTGTGTCTGTCTGTCTGTCTGTCTAGCCCTTTTCCCACATGCGCTTTGTACCGCAAAATGACCGGAACGTGGTCAAATGGCTGCATGTGGGAAAGGCACCGTGCCGGTATAAGCGCGACCCCGTCGTCGCGGCCATTTCACCAGTTTTGAGCTAGTCAGAAGAGCGGTATGCCGCGATAGACAGACAGGTGAGAAAGGGGTCCAGTCATTTTCCGCTATCAGTGGGCTGTGACTTCGTGGACCAGGTTGCACACAGTAGACAGTCCAACACCAAATACACAGCTGATTGTTCGATATTCCCCTGGTGTTGCGTACCACCAAAGGACTATTGCCAGTCGCAAACGCGCTTCCAGTGGTTTTCGCCACCGGGTGATCTTGCGTGCGGGTCGGACCAGACTCAGCACGTAATACCGGGACATGCGAAAATGACGCTTCCATTCCACGTCGTCAAAATTGTTCAGCGCCAGAGCATCTTCCCAAAATAAATTCCCTCCTGGTCTCTCTCGCTTCCAGACGGCTCTAGTCTCACGCAGCAGCGCAGAGGTACATAACACTGTCATGATCTGTCCCCGGTTTAGTCTATCTTCATATTCTGCGCGACACTCTCATGGGCGAGGTGTACACACGTTGCTTAATGTTCCAGCGGGCATAATCTAATCATTAGCGCACATTAAAGCAAACTGGCGAAATGATCTTGTGATAATAAGAGCAGTAGCCTATGTCAGCTTCATGTGTGTGTGTGCTGATTTTCCCCTCTCCTCTCTGCTCGCTCTCTGGCCACAGTCCGTCGTCCTCCTTCAGTCACAGCCCGACAGGGACTAAGCAACGTTGCCGACAGCCAAGGCAAGCCCGGACACATCAAATGAAGCCAGTCTGTTAAAAGTGCTTCAACGCGACGCAGGTGAACGGATAAACAAGCAAACTTATTTCACCATTCGGAGTTTTGCCGACACGTCACTCCCCACCCGCTCTGCAGTGCCGCCCCCCCCCCCCCCCCACATACAGGCAATTTCGCTGATAGATTCCCACATGCCAGAGGAGAGGTGTGAAGGGAAATGTCCGATATTGACTTACAGGTAATTTTCCGGTACGCATGTGGGAAAACGGCTTCTGTGTGTCTGTCTGCACACTCACTCACACTGAGTAAACTGTATTGTTGAATGTAAAAAAAGCACTTAATGTATATATATATATATATATATATATATATATATTTTTTGTCATTTGTGTCATAATGAATAATATTTACATGTCTGATGTCAATACAGTTCAAAATAAAAGAATTGAGAGCGAGTTCTGCCTGAGATTGTGTCTTTTACAAAAATTGCCTTTTCTGCTGTTTCTCTTCTCCGAGAGACCTTTTTGGTGAAAACAGGGTGTATATAAATGGCTATAAGTAGTAGAGTACAGAACATGCTAAAAGCGCACTTTTTTTCCCCTGGTGAACCCAGAGACGTACATCTTCATTTTGAGGTATTGCAAATCACTTTGGTGCTAATAGATAATTTACTGTGGGTCTTGAAAGATGACCAACAATTATGAAAATCTTTGGCCTGTGCTAAATATTGGCAGTCCTAAACTGGCCATGAATGAGTTAACGTGAGATCTCAGGAATGCCTTGACTGAATTTCATCTTATTTGCCTCAAATAACATTTTTGTGGTCAGAGATCAAGGTCACTGTGACCTCACGAACGCCATTTTCAAGCTTGGTAACGCCATATCTCAGTAACACCTTGACCAAACTTCTTCACATTTGGGTCAAACGTCAAAGTCTGGACAGACATGCTTGTCGATTGCTGACTTGTTGGCGGAGACATATATCCGCGGTGCGGTTGTTCTAGTTGTATTTATTTTTTAATAGCAGCTGGTAGGCTGTAGCAGTATTATATGTCGCCCCCCCTTATATCAGCTTTTATAGCAGTATTATATGTCTAAAGGTTTCCATTGTACATGCATTTCATCCATCAAAGTCCCAGTTAAAACATTTCCTACCTGACTCTTAAGGATTTGGGTTTTGTTGTGAGAAACTCCCTCAGAATTCTAAACCAAGTTAGGAAGGTTTTGAGTCTACCAGATGTTTCCATCCACACTCCAATTTGTTTGAATCACTCTTTTTTGCCTCCTTGGTCAGATAGAAACTACCATGCCTGGAGTGAGAGGGGTCTGGCTTCCAACAAAGACCGGTCATTTTGCATCCTTTGATTTACTGAAAAGGAAGTTTGAGTTGCCCGGCACGGACTGGCTCAGATTAATTCCTACAAATCAGAAACTATGTTCGATCCAAGATTCGGGCCTTTGAAGCGCTCCCAAATGAACATGCTCTTTTTGATGTTTTGCTGAGCCCTCCTCACTCCAGGCACCTCATCTCTAGATTTGTGTGTCTATTTGATGATTGTACCATGGCCTCTACTGAGAGGATTAGAGAGGCATGGTAGGAAGAACTTGGTACTGAATTATCTGACATTATATGGGAAAAGAGCCTGTCGGTTGTACAACTCTGCTCAGTTAATAGCAGACATCAGCTGATTCAATTTAAAGTCGCTCACCGTCTCCACTACTCTAAGCAGAAATGGTAACGCTTTAGAATACAGCCCGCAAATAAGCATGTAGTTAGAGTATAACAACGGGGTTTAGGGCTGTAGTTATAGTCTAACTACGGGGTTTAAGGAGTGAATTATAAGATCTGTACTTATAGTCTAACTACGGGGTTTAAGGAGTGTAGTTATAGTATAACAACGGGGTTTAAGGAGTGTAGTTATGGTATAACAACGGGGTTTAAGGAGTGTAGTTATAGTCTAACAACAGGGTTTAAGGAGTGTAGTTAGAGTATAACAACGGGTTTAAGGAGTGTAGTTAGAGTATAACAACGGGGTTTAAGGAGTGTAGTTAGAGTATAACAACGGGGTTTAAGGAGTGAAAAAATACTTTAACTAGAGGGTAACAAGATCTGTACTTATAGTCTAACTACGGGGTCGCGGGCTGTATTATGAAGCAGGGGACAAATGTTTGTACTTATAGGCTAATTACGGGGTACCACACTGTACTTACAGGGTAACTACGGGGTTTAAGGAGTGTAGTTAGAGTATAACAACGGGGTTTAAGGAGTCTAGTTAGAGTATAACAACGGGGTTTAAGGAGTGTAGTTAGAGTATAACAACGGGGTTTAAGGAGTCTAGTTAGAGTATAACAAAGGGGTTTAAGGAGTGTAGTTAGAGTATAACAACGGGGTTTAAGGAGTCTAGTTAGAGTATAACAACGGGGTTTAAGGAGTCTAGTTAGAGTATAACAACGGGGTTTAAGGAGTCTAGTTAGAGTATAACAACAGGGTTTAAGGAGTCTAGTTAGAGTATAACAACAGGGTTTAAGGAGTGTAGTTAGAGTATAACAACGGGGTTTAAGGAGTCTAGTTAGAGTATAACAACGGGGTTTAAGGAGTGAAAAAATACTTTAACTAGAGGGTAACAAGATCTGTACTTATAGTCTAACTACGGGGTCGCGGGCTGTATTATGAAGCAGGGGACAAATGTTTGTACTTATAGGCTAATTACGGGGTACCACACTGTACTTACAGGGTAACTACGGGGTTTAAGGAGTGTAGTTAGAGTATAACAACGGGGTTTAAGGAGTGTACTTAGAGTATAACAACAGGGTTTAAGGAGTCTAGTTAGAGTATAACAACGGGGTTTAAGGAGTGTAGTTAGAGTATAACAACGGGGTTTAAGGAGTCTAGTTAGAGTATAACAACGGGGTTTAAGGAGTCTAGTTAGAGTATAACAACGGGGTTTAAGGAGTGTAGTTAGAGTATAACAACGGGGTTTAAGGAGTCTAGTTAGAGTATAACAACGGGGTTTAAGGAGTCTAGTTAGAGTATAACAACGGGGTTTAAGGAGTGTAGTTAGAGTATAACAACGGGGTTTAAGGAGTGTAGTTAGAGTATAACAACGGGGTTTAAGGAGTCTAGTTAGAGTATAACAACGGGGTTTAAGGAGTCTAGTTAGAGTATAACAACGGGGTTTAAGGAGTCTAGTTAGAGTATAACAACGGGGTTTAAGGAGTGTAGTTAGAGTATAACAACGGGGTTTAAGGAGTCTAGTTAGAGTATAACAACAGGGTTTAAGGAGTCTAGTTAGACTCTAACTAATTAGTACAAACATTTGTCCCCTGCTTCATAATACAGCCCACGACCCCGTAGTTAGACTATAAGTACAGATCTTGTTAAGTTCAAGTTCAAGTTCAAGTTCAAGTTTATTAGTGTCCCAAAGGGCAAATTGAGTTGCAGCATATAGACATACAAATAAGAACATTGACAAGAAACAACACAAGTAGCATGTTATGTTACATGCCTATAGTTAAAAATAAATAAAAGGCTAAATAAACATCAAACATCAAAGACCTTGTTTGTGGCACACAATGACCGATAATGTGCAAGGTAGCATTAAAGTGCACAGCAATCGGTAAAGTGCACAGCGATCGATCGATAAAGTGCACAGCGATCGGTAAGTGCACAGCGATCCGTAAAGTGCACAGCGATCCGTAAAGTGCACAGCGATCCGTAAAGTGCACAGCGATCCGTAAAGTGCACAGCGATCCGTAAAGTGCACAGCGATCGGTAAAGTGCACAGCGATCAGTAAAGTGCACAGCGATCCGTAAAGTGCACAGCGATCAGTAAAGTGCAGACACGCAGCGACCGGTAAAGTGAGGTAGTAGAATAAAGTGCACGAATGGCCAGTAAAGTGCACAAAGTAAGGAAAGATAAATCAATAGTTAAAAAACAATAAAATAATAGAAACCATAAAATCAATAGAAACAATAAAACAATACAAACAGCGGCGGAGGCTGAAGGTAAAAAATGATAACAAAACACTAAACCATCACTGCCTTCCCTCAGCAGCGTTCAATGCTCGAATGGAGACAGGGACAAAGGAGAACTTGTGCCTATTTTTTGTGGCCCGTGGGGCACACAGTCGACGACCTGAAGGAAGGAGCCTGTACTCCGAGCTTAGAGGGTGGGCTGCGTCTGAACGGATGGACAAAGCCTTCTTAAGTACTTGTCTGTTAAAGACATGGTCGAGGCTGTCCAGATGGATACCGGCTACTTTAGATGCCACCTTCACAATTTTTCCGAGGGAATTCTTATCCTTAATGCACAGGTTACCATACCAACAGGCAATGGAAAAGGAAATGACTGACTCGATATAGGCACTATAAAACAGTTTCATCAGAGTCTTATCAATTTGGAACTTTGCAAGCTTCCTCAGGCAATGTAGACGTTGCTGACCTTTTTTACACAACATGTCAGTGTTCAGGTCGAATTTGAGCTTGTCGTCAATTATCGTGCCTAGATATTTATAACTGGTGACAAGATCCACGTTCTGACCATTGAAAACACTGTTCTGAGGTGTAGGAGGGGAACGTCTGTAATCAATGCATATTTCTTTTGTTTTCGAGACATTGATCTGCAAGAAAGCATCATTACACCAGGACAGGAAATCATCGATAACCTGCCCGTGGCCGTCCTCATCATCCTTAAGCAGGCTGACGATGACAGAATCGTCAGCATACTTAATGATGAATCTGTTGTTATACAGGCCACGACAGTCGTTGGTGTAAAGAATGTAAAGAAAGGCGGATAAGACACAGCCCTGAGGCGAGCCGGTAGAGGATGACAAGATGCTAGATAAAATCCCATTAACTCTTACTCTTTGAGATCTGTTAGTAAGGAAGTCAAGGATCCAGCCCACTAAACATGCATCCAAACCAAACGTGCTGAGTAGTTTATCTACCAGGACATGGGGCTGGATGGTATTAAACGCTGATGAGAAATCAATGAAGAGCAGCCTGGCATGGTTTTTACTGCCTTCTAGATGTTTGTGAAGAAGATTGAGTAGGGTGGCAGTAGCGTCTTGGACGCCCCTTCCAGTCCTATAAGCGAACTGAAAAGGGTCCAGCAGGCTCTCGGTTTTTTCCACAAGCTCAGACTTAACTAGTTTTTCAAATTGCTTCATGATTAAGGAAGTCAGAGCAACGGGTCTGAAATCATTAAGTGTCTTTGGATTATTGCTCTTGGCAACAGGGACAATGGTGGACTGCTTCCAGAGAGACGGCACCCTCTGCTGGATCAGAGACAAATTAAAGATATAATTGAAAATGGGGCCTAATTGCTCCGCACAAGTCCTAAGAAGGCGACCACCGATGTTGTCTGGGCCAGGACTTTTCCTAGGTTTGCACCTTTTAAAACACTTGATGACACTCTGTTCATCAATGAAAGGTTTAGAAGGAGTGAGAGGCGGGGCTGGCAAGAGAAGATTGTTTCTGATCTCAGAATGTTTATCTCTAAAATCATGAACATCAAATCTAACATAAAAGTCGTTAAAACTCTGAGCCAACTGATGATCAGAATTGTAGTCAGCCAATGTCACCTTATTTCTGCCTCCCTTGGTCAGCCCAGTGATCGTTTTCATGCCTTCCCAGGCTGAACCCAGGTTGTTCAGTCTGAGTTGAGCCTCAATTTTGTCCTTAAACTTCATTTTACCAGCCCTGACTTCTCTCTTAATTTCTTTTTGCAGGTTACGCAGTTCCAGAGTGTTCCCCTCTTTAAAGGCTCTGTTTTTCCTCTGAAGGAGTGTTTTGAGGGATTTTGAAACCCACGGTTTAGAATTGGGATACATTTTAACCTTTTTAACAGGAATAACAATGCTTTCACAGTATGATATCCAGCTTGTAACGACATCAGTCAGTTCATCAATGTCAGCAGATGATTCAGTAAACATATCCCAGTCTGTAGAGTCAAGGAGGCCCTGGAGAGTCTGGCAGGCATCTTCATCATTCCAGTCCTTAATGTGGATACTCTGCACTTTACCTCTTTTTAGTGCAGTACGGTATACTGGAATGAGGTGTACACAGTTATGGTCGGATGCGCCTAGAGGCGGGAGAGGGAGTGACTTGTAGGCATTTTTTACGTTACCATAGCACTGGTCTAGAATCTTATTGCTTCTGGTAGGACATGTGACATATTGGTTAAAGTCTCTTAATGTTTTTTTCAATGAACAATGATTCATGTCACCGAGGATAAGGTTCGGTGCGTCCGGAGAGATTGATTGGAGCTTCTGTATAACTCGGTGTATTTGCTCACAGGCGCTACTTTCATTAGCCTTAGGGTGGATATATACTAGTGTAATAAATATCTGGGGAAACTCCCTAGGGAGGTACGGTGGCCGTAATGAAACAGAAAGCAGC
This sequence comes from Poromitra crassiceps, assembly GCF_964638095.1. NCBI lineage: Eukaryota > Metazoa > Chordata > Actinopteri > Beryciformes > Melamphaidae > Poromitra > Poromitra crassiceps. The sequence goes on from NC_139623.1 coordinate 19,092,803, forward strand.
TCGATGTCAGGGGTGCACAATCTCTCACGGATAATGATAGATTTTTCATTACACCAATGTTCATTAACGTATAAACATACCCCCCCGCCCGTTGACTTGCCCGTGATTGTGGCGTCTCTATCCAAACGGATAGGTGCCCCGAAGCCTTCAATCACCAGATCCGAATCGGAGTCACGTTCGGATAGCCAAGACTCAGTAAAAGCTAGAATACACGAGTCTCTGAAGTCGTGACTGTAGCGAACCAGGGCTTGTAGCTCCTCAGATTTGTTTCGGAGAGACTGTGCATTGGAGAGGATGATGGATGGTAGCGGTATGCGAGACAGGGATTGCCTCTTCTTCAGGCGAACGCCGCCTCTCCTCCCTCGTTTCCTCGTCTTACGTTGTTGTCCTCCAGGAGGGTTCTGGTAGTCGGGTCTCAGTAGATCAGCTGGGTTAGGAAGAATAAGGTCCACTGGTGGGTCCTGTGTATTCCAGCGAAGTAAGAGCTCTCTGCTGTATTGGATACGGCTGGGGCGGGTGGGAGATTGTAGCGTGTGTCCCAGACTCCAAGCTAGATGAAACGCCAACAGCATCAGAAACATGGCAAAGGAATCCATGGTTGAGTTATTTATTTAGTCCGGGACGTAGTTCCGGAAAGGGTTGTCAAGCTCTGAAACAGAGAGTTCTTGATTCTCCTGATGGTGGAACACTGAAGAAGATAGCCCCGGCTCCCGTTAGCCTAGCTGCAGTTAGCCTAGCCGCGGTTAGCTTGGCAGTTAGCCTAGCCGTGGCTAACTTGGCTTCGCTAAGGCTAGTAGGTCGAGCCAAACGTGCGAGTATGGGCTTCTTGTGTGATATCAGGGTTCGCGTTCCGAAGGGAACAGTTCGCTTCTCAGAGCAAGCTTGAGTTGAAGCTAGAGAGTTCAGGCTCTGGTCAGAGGGTTCCTGCTCTATGGAGACTTTTCTCTCCGCCGTCTTGCGCTCCTCGTCGATAGTGAATAAAATGTTTAAGAATACTTGCTGCACTCTCGGCATTCAGCCAGCACAAGGTCGGTTGACGAGACACTTAGGAACTTTAAACGGTAATCAAATAAGAACACTTTAAAACACAAAGAACGATAAAAACGGTACAAACAAAACACGTCTACTCGCTGCTGGTCGCTGCGTGCGCATGCGCCCTGCCTGTTACCCTCTAGTTAAAGTATTTTTTCACTCCTTAAACCCCGTTGTTATACTCTAACTACACTCCTTAAACCCTGTTGTTATACTCTAACTACACTCCTTAAACCCGTTGTTATACTCTAACTACACTCCTTAAACCCTGTTGTTAGACTATAACTACACTCCTTAAACCCCGTTGTTATACCATAACTACACTCCTTAAACCCCGTTGTTATACTATAACTACACTCCTTAAACCCCGTAGTTAGACTATAAGTACAGATCTTATAATTCACTCCTTAAACCCCGTAGTTAGACTATAACTACAGCCCTAAACCCCGTTGTTATACTCTAACTACATGCTTATTTGCGGGCTGTATTCTAAAGCGTTACCGCAGAAATTACACAAGATTTATCCTACTATCTCACCACTGTGTGAAAGATGTCAAGTGTCGGAGGGCACACTGTCTCATGCCTTCTGGTTCTGCCCTTCACTGACGGGATTCTGGGCCAGAACATTTGACTGGTACTCTAAGGCCTACGGGGTGGCCCTTCAGCCGGAGGCAGAACTCACCATCTTCGGCTGCTCGGAGTCTTCTCTGAACTTTCCTACAGCTGTGCAACAGTCTCTGACACTGGGGACAACTGTTGCCAAAAAACAAATTCTGAAGGAATGGAAATCTCCCTCTCCACCCTCTTTCCAATTGTGGTTGACGGACATGACCTCTGTTATACGCATGGAGAGACTTAGGTTCCTGAGAACCAATGCACTTAGAAAGTTTGTGACTATCTGGGACCCGTTCTTGGTCTACCTCAACGAGGCTAGGGGTGACGGGTGACTCGCCCGGCTGGCTTCTCATAGACCCCTTGAGTGAAATCCCAAGTATATCGTTTACAAGAACATAAGCACCTTAGGTGGCTGGCAGCACCACTTTGTAATGTTGATTATATTGTTTTGTTCTGTTTTTCCTTTCTTTCCCCTGTGTCTGAGCCTGTTTGTCTGTTTTGTCTTGTTTGTGTTCTATAAAAATTTTAAATATGAAAACAACAACAAAAAAAAACATTTCCTACCTCAATATTTACGTTCATCACCATGTAAACAAAAACCATGTGCTTTTAGGTAGCACGCATCAGACTCTGTGTTGCCAGATTTGTCTCCAATAGACCTGCATTGCTTGGGTGGTTTTGTGTGCATTTTGAGCAGTCTTTGTGCCTGAACCATTGCTGTATCTGGCAACCCGACTCAAACGGAGAAATAGCCTAACTTTATCCATTTAATTTTCCATTTCAGTCTTGGTAGTTCAAGTTTCAATCAAAGCAATTGACATTTAACTTCCAGAGCCATTGTTTACATCATCTGGTGTGCGTGCCACTCTGATGTTATAAGCACGATAAGAGTAAAGACTAGCAAAACCAAGTAACGTTACCGCGGCTAGTGCTAACAAGCTAACTAGAGCTAACGTGAAGGAAACTATTGTGAACACATGAGGAGTTGCTATCCTGCTCGACTGTTGCAAGGATTATTATTGCTTCTCCCACAAGTATTTTATCCTGGCATACATTACAGATGACGTGTTGTGTCTGTCTCATACACTTAATGACACCCCTGATATGTTTCAGCGTGGTGGTTTCAGCTGTGTTTATATGCGATCAACTCCACCGAAAATGGCTAAAGTGTTTTGCGTTATCAATCGGTTTTGGCAATCCTAACATAAACATAAACGTTGTGTGTTCAGCAATGCCGCTGTGTAGTGGCTCAAACAATATCGACAACAGCAGCGCTTACACTGCAGCCTGTTGAACAGAGCAACAAATGTAGCCTACTCACATTTTGAAAGATATGGGATCAGGTCAGCAGCGTCCGTGGCTAAACTCTTCCAGGCTTGTAAACTTGTGACAAAAAGCTCCTCATATGTCCTGTTGGTGGATTTTCATCCAACTGCTCTCGTCCAATGTGTGGATATTATTAAATGCCATTAAATGTTATTAATCCAGGGAGGCGTAACGTTAGTGGAGTTCCCCCTGCTGTCTGACTATGAGCTCGTCAATGCAGCTGTGTATCTTATCACAGCTGCTACTTCATAACATTATTGAATTCACTTCAACACGTGTAATGTTACTCACACTATTTTGAAATTAGGAAAGTGTAGTTAATTTCATGTTTACAACATGAGCTGCTGCCTGCTGCTGCCGTGCATTTGTGCGCACGGCGCATGCAAGTGAGTTCCCCCGTGCTAAAAACAATTATGCAATGCGCTGCACACGGCTCTTAACCTAGACATCACGATGTTACCATGAGACCATCGGCTGTGCCCGACATCGTCGATGAACGATTCCATCGCCCCAACCCTAGTGATTAATGTATATATAACAGGGCTTTTGTTTTTGTGTGTGAACATTTATAAAGTTCAATAGTGAATTCAATCTTTAGCATTAGTATTGACGTACTGTAGGAGTGTCTGTTACCGTGACAACACAACACCAAACCACAGAATGATCATGTAAGAGAGAAATGTGCTAAAGAGACAGGTAAAATGCATATACATATGTTTACACACACACACACACACACACACACACACACACACACACACACACACACACACACACACACACACACACACACACACACACACACACACACACACACACACACACACACACACAACTTGAGACTTGAGGGGGAAGGCCAATTGGTGTGGTCGTAGTAGTGGTGTCATTTATTTTCTTTGAGTAAAAGGATACACACACACAGACAGTAATATTATGCTATTAGGCCTAGCCCCATTTAGGATTTTGGTGAAATTGCACACACATACACGCACGCACGCACACACACACACACACACACACACACACACACACACACACACACACACACACACACACACACACAGTCACCATTGTATTCCCAGTCTGAAGGATGGCAGGTGGAATGAAGACTTTCTCCTTTTCGTGAAGCTCAGCTGATTTTGTTGCACGAAGAGGTGGCGAGAAGGACGAGAGTGCTCACTCCCCAAACAAAACACATTCCTGAAACACAGGCTGCTCACAGCCCGGACCAGGCTGGGTGCAGGCTTGATTCATTTGAAATCCCTTTCAACGCCTGCCAAGGTGCACGGGGTCAAAGTGCACCATGGGGCCCTGCAAACTTTTAACTAGGATGTGGAAGCACCATGTTGCTGCTGCACCATGTGTTTTAATGCATAACCAAGCCTGTCTCTCAGACAGAGATGTATCTGTTGCAGGCTGCAGTCCATCACCTCACACTAGGGGTGTCACGATACACTCAGTTCACGATACGATACGTATCACGATACTGGGTTCACGATAACGATACGATACGATACGATTTTAACAATATTTTTTTAAACTTGAATAATGACAATATATGACTGGAAAAGTAGTATTTTATTTGAAATGCACAAATACAAAACATGCTGTTGTGGGAAATTGTTATTACAATAACAACTAGAAAAAACATGAGATTGGAGATAAGGCTTATCTTGAAATAGAATGAGTTACACCGTCACTTAGATTTACTTTGAACTAAAAGGTTTCTCAGCAGTATAAATTCTCATTATGCATCTTCAGTTTTTCTTCAAACTCAAACAACAAGACTTTTCTTAGTCTATTTTTTATGCATCTTCAGTTTTTCCTGTCAAGTAAACAGTTTTGCCAGAAACTCAATTGAATGGTTTCTCTCCTGTATAACTTCTCATGTGTCTCTTCAGAGACTTGTTCAACTGAACTACTTTCCACACATTGAACTTCAACAAACAAAGACGTTTCTTTGTCTACTTTTGAAAAAAAAAATTTTTTTTTTTTTTTTTTTTTTTTTTTTCACGATATGAGATTTCATCTCAACGATACATATCGTGACGTTTTACTATCGCGAAATTTCGTGGGACGATATATTGTGACACCCCTACCTCACACCACAAACTGATGCTATAATACTAACAGTGTATTTCCTGGCTCAGAATGGCCCTTTGTGGGTGTCCGGGTAGTGTAGCGGTAGATTCCCTGTCTACCAACATGAGGGTCACAGGTTCGCACCCCCGTGTTACCTCCGGCTTGGTTGGGCGTCCATACAGGGACGATTGGCTGTGTCTGCCATGGTGGGAAGCCGGGTTAAGGGTATGTGTCCTGGTCGCTGCACTAGCGCCTCCTCTGGTTGGTCGTGGCGCCTGTTCGGGGCGGAAGGGAACTTGTGGGAATAGCGTGATCTTCCCACGTGCTATAATCGACAAAATAATCGACAGATTAATCAAAAAATGAAAATAATCGTTAGTTACAGCCCTACTGCCAACCTGTATGCATTTTGCGTAGCAGGCACGCATTTTGACATCAAAGTACGCTGGTATGATTTGTCACTTGAAACCAGGCAAAAAGGCGCTGGCGTATCATGTGTTGTGAATCTCCTTCTCACGTGGTCACTACTACTACTGAAAGACTAGCGATAACCCAATTTGGGAAACTTCTGGGGGCACGCTCGTTTCATGTCTGAATAAACGGCACTCAAGTGGCTCCGTCGACAGCGGAACAAAATCCCTTTCCGCTCCCTGCAAGCTCTGCCTGCATATTGTAAAGCGCTTTGGATAAAAGCGCTATATAATGTAAATGCAGTCCATTTACCATTTACAACGTGCGAACGTTGAACTGACTGGAGGGGGGCTTGAAGTACTACACTGCTTGGCGGAAGAATGATTATTTTATTATCAATATTGCATTTTTTGTTGCTCAAACCTTACCAGGTAGGCTATTATGTAGTAACCAGTTTATAGAAGCAATAAGTCCCTTGAGGCTGTGATTTACAGTGATTTTACAACAGCTAAGAGGTGTTTAATAGGGGTGTCAAAAATAATCCATTATAAGATGCATCGCGATGCGGACGTGCACGATTCTGCATCTATTCACAAATGTCAAAAATCGATTATTACATTATTTGCATTTTCTGGGAAACAGAAGGTCAAATCGTGATGCCTATAAAGGACTATATGTATTTTTTCACTCCGAATCTAACGGTGCCACCCCCGAGTCTCTACGAGTTACGGTTACAGAGATACGCCCGCCTTGCATGCAGGGCTACAAGAGAGAGACTGCAGACAGTAGTGTCAAGCCGTTCGTCGGCTAGCAGCTAGCTTTAGCACAAGTGTTGTTATGTTATGCCCGGCCTAGGGGATACCCAGCACAACATAAAAGAAAGTGACTCCCCCTTTCCCCTCTCCCAAGGATGACCATGCCACGACAGGTTTTCAGTCCACAGAGTAAGATTTATTTAGATATAGCAGCAGAGAGCATCGGGATGAGCACACTCAAAATAATAAACAAAATCTATATTTAAACCTAAGCTTACCTGTAAAGAAAACCCCCCCAAATAAACAACATGGTGCTTACCTGCTTAACTAATAACAAAAACAGGAGAAAAGTTAACTAAAGATAAATCAAAGATTCTCACCCCTACATGCTGCTATAGGACTGTTCACAATTATCATCAAAAGTTCAGTACTTGATACAATGAACAAATTGGTTTACCTAAGCTAACACAACAAGAATGAAGCAGCTCCTGCCATGACACAGCCGGGTTGGGAGGAGGAAAAAGAGGAGTCAAGAGGCCTGGGCCAGGCTCCTTTTAAGGCCAGTCCCATCAGCCTCCCGACCAATCACCAGCCGCACCTGTAGAAAAGAGAACATGGGAATGGAGTGACAGCTCCACCGGGGGCAGGGAGGGAAAACACATGTCAGCACTTCACAACATGGATACTCTCTTCCCCAATGTGGACTGCCACAGAAATGACCCACACTGGGTCATAACAATGTACTTCCATTATATTTTATTTTATTATATATATATATATTTTTTAAATAATCGATTTTTGACATTTGTGAATTGATGCAGAATCGTGCACATCCGCATCGTGATGCATCTTATAATCGATTATTTTTGACACCCCTAATTAGGGATGGGTACCGTTCACATTTGAACCGATACCGGTACGATACCGGTACCTGGAATTCGGTACGGTACCCAAAACGGTACCATTTTCGGTACTTTACACACTCTAATAACAAAAAAAATTACAGTTGTAAAAAAATAATAATCCAAACTTCTCAGAGAGAGCGGTCGGTATTCACTAAAGCCTTCATATCTCAGGCTCTGTAGCACATAGAAACATAAAATAAAAAGCATTTGAGAGCTTAACCCTTTGGCTTTTCGTATTATATTTGCCCTAATGTTCATTAAAAAAATGTTTTATCTTTAACCCCTAAAAATAAAAATATTCTAATGCATTTTAAGAAATGTTAATAAAGATTATGGCAAATGTAACCCTTCCAAATAAAAAGCCACGGGTTTAAGCTCTCAAATGCTTTTTATTTCATGTTGATAGCTACTATACAGGCTGAGGAAATACGTTCTGTTGAACCCTTGACAATTACTGCAGCAAGAGTAACGTTAGCGTTTAACGTTTAACGTAGTAACATTTGCAGTCGTTGTGAAGACAGTGAAAAGCCCCGTTATCTAACAACCACAACGGCAGTGAAACAACTTATCCAGCTAACGCTAGCTAATTAAATAACGTTACCTGATGTTGTATAAGTCGATGCCTCTCTCAACGTTACAGCTGAGGAGGTGCTGCTAACGTTAGCTGTGGTGCGCTGCCTGCTTCATTCACCCTCAGCCTATCTATGAGTAAGCCGTTACAGTCTTCAGCATTTAGCTAAATATATCTTGTGTTTGACCATGCTTCCTCAAGTTTGAGGTGTTTCCCTACTAGTCAGCTTTGCAATTCACATCACAAATGTTGCAACCAGTGTTGTCTGAGTCTATCTTGGTAAAGTGTAGCCACATTTTTGGACCGCTTTCGGCTGGCCCTGTTTTTCTTTCAGGACCTTCAGGTAGAGTGACGTACTGACGTAACGCGCTCTCGCGTGTTGCCTTAAGGTTCCGTCGGAATTTCTATTTTACCCACTCTCTTTCTATTACTCAGATGCGTTCAAGTACCGAAATTAGGTACCGTTCGTTTTTATGTGAACTGGTACGGGGCAGTACCGACGTATTTCGGTCGGTGCCTGTAAAAGTACCGAGTTCGGTACCCATCCCTACCCCTAATATATATATATTAGGGATGGGCATTTTAAGCAATTTAAATACTCGCGTACTCTCCTTCTATTATGAACGAGTGCTCGAGCACTCGCGCGTGGGGGGGGGGGGGGGGGGGGGGGGGTTAATGACTGAGCAGGGGTCTGCTGTGTATGGGGCTGTTCACACATTACGTTTGCATTTTTGCATGGAAAAAGCGCTACCTGGAGCATTTTTTGTCAGGAGAGGAACTGACTGATATTGGGTGACGCTAAGCTAACATCTAAAGCCTACCTCAGACAGTATCTCCGATGGTTGGATGGATGGCATTAGCGCTTTGGAGCAGACAAGTTGTGAAACAAGCGAAGGCATTTCCATGTCCATTGTCCAGCAATGTCAGGTTATTGTCCAGTATCATCCATTTTACTTTATGATCACTGTTACACTAACGTAAATCCACGGATTACAAGGTCCGGTGTTCTGCCAAAAAGTGAATAATGACCAGTGTGATTAATGTTACAGCTGCAGCTGAATAGTGATCACCATGAAGCGATCGTCTCCCAAAAAGTGATTCTTTCTCCACATTTCTTGTGACTAACGTTATGGGAAACGACAGTGTAGTCAGTAAACTAGTGATGTTTTGAATGAGTTTTATCGGGCGTGCGCTATGAAGAAGCGTGCGTCTCATTCGGGAGAATATCTCCAGCCGCCATTTTCGGGATGAGCTGGAAAACTTCCGGTTAAAACTTTCAAAATAATGTTACTTAAACAAAAGTAAATAGCTTAGCTTGATGCACGTTGGAGGAGAAAAAGTATTTCAATGAATGAAGCAGCAAACCTTGTATCAAAATACTCGTGATGTTATATGGCGTGAAACTGTGGCTGTAACGCATTACTCAAAATAAATAAGGTTACGTTACAATAAGCGTTTTATTTTGAAAGCAACAAAGCGGATGACGTACTTGTACATTCTGGCTGATTTGATGCCCGTGCAGTTCATGCTGCCAGATCCACAAGACGATGCGTGCATAGATCTTCTAGACCATTTTTAAAGGGGTGGGGAGTGGGGCGAGTACCCGAACAGCAGAAACGTTACTCGAGTACTGACGTTATGAACGAGTGCTCGAGTACCCGAGTACTCGCGCCCATCCCTAATAAATAAATAAATATATATATATATATTGTGAAGTCTGAACCCAAGCCAACACGCAGACACAGTTTGTGAAGGTTTAAGACACCTCAGTGTCGTTTTATTCAAAGTCAAATAAGGGGGTTTCCAAAGTCAATAAATCAAATCATTAGGGCTGTGGCGATTCACTTATCTCCCGATTCGATACTATCACGATTCTTGGGTGCCGATTCGATTTATATTGCGATTCTTAAGTATTGCGATTCTACGATTATTGCGATTCGATATTATGATTTATTGCGATTTTTGTTTATTTTTTTCTTTTCTTTTTTCAGTTTGTTTGCTTTTTTACACTAGATTAGAACATGGGAAAAGTTGAATCATACACTAGAGACTGTATATTATATATCATGAGTAGGGCTGGGCGATATAGTTAAAAACAGGGGTGGACTGGGATCATAATTCAGGCCGGGCATTAGATACCAAGCTGGCCAGGCCGATATGGGCCGATGCGCGTGAAATTTGGGCCGTTTGAAGCCCAATTTGGGCCGTTTGAAGCCAGATTTGGGCCGTTTGAAGTCCAACTTTACAATGAGATGCACCCACTTTAACCCTGAAGTGTAATTATTACTTCAGACTAACTAATAAAGTAATAAAACCACTAGTAAACCAGTAGGCGGCGCCTGGCCTGCTGTTCAGTGAGTGAGTGGCGATTCTGGAATAAAAGATCGATCTAAAAAATGGTGACATTAAAAATCGCGATACTTAGGTGAATCGATTTTCTCCCCCACCCCTACAAATCATCATCCCAAGCTGGGGCTTTCAACAAACAGTGTTCATTCAGGAGCTTCAGTCGCTCTCCTATGGCTCATTTCCACCACATACTGTATAACAGCACAGTACAGCTCCACTCTATCTGGTATTACTCGGCTCTACTTGATATAGACTGTGTTTCCATAGCAAGTTTACTTGCCTCCGCCCACACCTGGTCGTCAATGGGACCGCATATCTGCCCTCCGCCCATTGCCGAAGTAGGCTATAAGTATAACGTTAAAATGAAATCAATACACAGAACTTTTAAACTGATTATGAAATACTGGTGCCTCTAAATGACCTACAGTGTACATGGGCAAATGTGACAATCGGCTAGGAGAATGGATATCACTTTGTTGTTACTCAAACTCACATGCATGCACTGCGCGGGGACGGGAGAGGCGCTACGAGGAGAACCCCAGCGGCAGCTCAACAGGCAAGACCTGCGGCTTCGCCTGCGGCCTAGCGGAGCCAACTACAAAGGGCTTCCCGAGGAGCGCATGTTAAAGCTGAGCAAGGAGATCGATTTTATTTCACCAGCGCCGAAGGCAGCAACACAAAAGACTGATGGAAATAACATAATAGAAGAGAAGGTAAGCCCCCACTAAACTGGTATGCAGCGCTGCATTGACAGTCAGTAGGATAGGGAGTAAACACGATTCTGCCTGACCAATCAGTCGTCTACAATGTTTTCACGTCACCGTATGAACCCGGGTTCGCAGAATAGAACCCCGACGAGGCAGGGACCAAAAGTAGCACGACTCAGCCTCAAATCAAACCGGGCTGGGCCGGTTTATACCGGTGGGATGAGACCATTTATCGAGTCGAGCGGAGCGGGACCGCGCTACTAGCTGCGGTGGAATTGGGCCACTATATTGCCTAGAATAGAGAGAGAAAGGCCAAGGTAAGTATTTATGCATTCAACATATAGCAACCATGCGATAGGAGAGAGAATAGTGGAGTATTAGCTTACCGCCCGATGGGAGAGGTCCTTCACACTGGAGAGCCAGCTACACAGTGGGAGAGAGCTCTAAATACCAAACACCTTGATTATGCATTCAGTGCAGCTGCCATCAGCTCATCAGGCAGCGCACAGGTGACAACACATCAAATTGGATGAGCACAGAATTTGGGACATACCTCCAATCGATGACCAGGCCAAGGCGGGGCTGGTCTCTCCCTCCACTGTGTATGCTGGCCCTAGGTGAACTCTCACCTGATCGGGGGTATAGAGGTGAGACTCCACATATCCCCCCCCTAAGCTCCTTGCTCGGGCTGGGAGCTTTTGTTTCCTCCTCATAGAGGCGGGACATGGCGTCTGCGTGCTGTATTTCCTTCCCTGGGCGGTGCTCCACGTTAAACTTATAGTTCTGTAATCCAAGGAACCAACGAGTGACCCTGTCATTGCGGTCCTTGTTGGTGGCCATCCACTTGAGGGGCGCATGGTCGGTCACCAGAGTAAACTGCCTGCCCCACAGGTAGTAACGGAGGTGACGGATGGCCCACTTCACGGCGAGGCATTCTTTTTCAACTGTTGAGTAGTTTTTCTCGTGTTTCAGTAACTTCCTGCTGATGAACGTCACTGGGTGCTCATCTCCCTCTATCATCTGGGCCAGGACGGCTCCAACCCCGGTGCCGGATGCATCAGTGTGTAGGATGAATGGTCGCGCAAAGTCAGGGGCCACCAAAACTGGCTCCTCACACAGAGCTTGCTTCAGGGTCTGGAAGGCGGCCTCCGTCTGGCTGGTCCAGTGGACATGGTGTGGCAATTTCTGGCGGGTCAGGTCATGAAGAGGGGCTGCGATGGTCGCAAAATTCTTAATGAATTTCTGATAATAAGCTACCAGACCCACAAAGGATTTCACCTGCTTCTTTGTGACTGGGCGAGGCCAGTTATGGATCTTCTCTACCTTTCGGGCCTGGGGCTTCACGCACCCCCTCCCGATGGTGTATCCCAGATAGTCGGTTTCGGTCCACCCCAGCCGGCACTTCTTGGCATTCGCGGTGAGGCCCGCTCGTCGCAAGGCACCCAGGACGGCCTCAAGCTGCTCCAGGTGTTGTGGCCAGGTAGTGCTGTGAATTATGATGTCGTCGAGGTAGGCGGCGGCATATGAGCGGTGGGGACGGAGGACCCGGTCCATCAGGCGTTGGAAGGTGGCTGGGGCACCATGGACTCCGAACGGAAGGACTCGATACTGGAATAGGCCATCCGGGGTGGTGAACGCCGTCTTTGCCTTTGCCCTCTCTGTTAGGGGCACTTGCCAGTACCCCTTGGTCAGGTCCAAGGTACTGACAAGCCGGGCTGGGCCCAAGCGTTTGATCAGTTCGTCGACCCGGGGCATGGGATAGGCGTCAAAGGTTGAGACTTCGTTAAGTTTTCGAAAGTCATTACAGAAGCGCAGCGTCCCATCTGGCTTCGGCACGATGACGATAGGGCTCGACCAGGGGCTGTAGGACTCTTCGATCACCCCGAGCTCGAGCATCTTTTTCACCTCTTTGCGAATTGCGTCTCTTCTGGCTTCAGGGATTCGATAGGGCCGTTGCCTCACCACTTTCCCTGGTTGTGTTTCAATGTCATGTTCTATGACTCTGGTGCGTCCAGGTAGTTCCGAGAAGACGTCCCGGCTCCGTCCTAGGAGCTCTTGGATATCTTGTACCTGCGCTGGGGCAAGGTCCTCGCCTACTACCACGGGGGGCTTCTGGGGAGAGACATGTGTCAGGAGGGCTGGGTATGGAACAGGGTCAGCAGAATACCACTTCTTCAGTACATTAATGTGATAAAGCTGGAGGCCTTTCCGCCAGCCAGGCTGCCTTACCCGGTAATTAACGTCACCCACCTTCTCGACGACCTCATATGGCCCTTGCCACTTGGCCAAGAATTTGCACTCTGTCGTGGGGACCAGTACCAATACTTTTTCCCCCACCTGGAATTCCCGTAGCCGGGCGCCTTTGTTATATGTGCGGGCCTGGGTCGCCTGGGTCGCCCTCTCCTGTAGGCGGTCGACATGGTCAATGACACTGCGGTGGGGAGATGGTTGGCTCTCCCACGCTTCTTTGGCCAGGTCAAGGAGGCCCCTGGGGTTACGGCCATAGAGGAGCTCAAAGGGAGAGAAGCCAGTGGAGGCCTGAGGTACCTCACGAATAGCGAAGAGCATGTATGGTATTAGCTGGTCCCAGTCCTTCCCGTCCGCTTCGACTAGTTTCCTCAGCATTCTCTTAAGAGTCTGATTGAACCTCTCCACGAGGCCGTCAGTCTGTGGGTGACAGACAGAAGTTCGGATTTGTTTCACTTTCAACCATTTGTACAATGCGGTCATGACCTGGGACATAAAACAGGTTCCCTGGTCTGACAAAATCTCATCGGCTATGCCTACCCGGCTAAACAGCATTAATAGTTCATGTGCAATATTCTTAGCAGTGGCAGTGCGCAAAGGAATAGCCTCAGGGTAACGTGTAGCATAATCGAGTATTACCAGGATGTAACGATGTCCCCGGGCCGACTTGGGCAGGGGTCCGACAATGTCCATGGCTATCCGGGAGAATGGGGTACTAATGATGGGGAGTGGGATGAGCCGGGTGCGCAGGAACGGCCGGGGTGCCGTCTTCTGACACTCGGGACAGGAACGACAGAAATCCTCTACCGCACGCTTCACCCCCGGCCAGTAGAACCGGGCGACCACTCGGTCGTAGGTTTTCTGGACCGCCAAGTGGGCCCCTAACTGGTGGGTGTGAGCTAAGTAGAGGACTCGTGACACATATGACTTTGGTACCAACAGTTGTTCAATTAAATCCCCCCCATTAGATTTGGTCCCCCTATACAGTAGTCCATTCTTCACAAAAAAATGTGGGTAGGGAAGTGCACTCACACCTGGACACCACTGGCCATCTACGGCGGCGACGTCACGCCGGGGGGTCTCGAGACTCGTCTCCCTCTGAGGCGGAGCTCTCGGTGGGGGGTCCCTCCATGTTGGGACAGAATGTGGGGCAAGCAGCCCTCGGCTTAGGCGCCGTCGGACGGCGACTTCGGCGTCTCCCTCGGTGCGTTGGATCGGGCCGTAATCCGCTGCCCCAGTAGTGCTCGAACAGCGTGCAGTCAGTTCCGATGAGGAGGGGCACCGGTAGGTTGGGAACCACGCCGGCGGCTACCAGGGCGTCTCCTCGGGGGGTCTGGACCCGGATGTGGCTGATGGGGTAGTGACGCACGTCCCCATGGACACACGTTACAGGCACCGTAGCAGTACTTATGGTGGCGGCGAAGTCGGACCGGACCAACGTGACGACGCTGCCGGAGTCGACCAGGGCATGGGTGTCGGCCCCTCCGACTCTCACTGGCAGGGTGGCGTGGTGCCTCGGAGTTGGGGGCGGAGGGCATGGAGACATCTTGGCTGCGGTCCCGACAGGCCCATGAGATGTGGTCCTCCTGTCCGCAAACGTAGCACCTCCGCTGGGTCCGCGGCATCCTATCCGCCGGAGTGGCGTTCCTCGGTGGGGGCCGGGGTGGTGTAGCCGGCCCACGGCGGCGGCGGTCTCGGCTGTCCCTCTCTTCGGGGCTGGGTCTGGCTGTCTCCATCCTTGTGGAGCGCAGCATTTCAGTACTGACCTGGTGGTTCTCTAGAAGTGCCACCAACTCGTTTAGTGAGGACAGGCTCACCTGAGCGGCATATTTCCGGGCATCGGGCGGCAAAGCGCGAATGCATCTGTCTATAACAAGTCTTTCAATCCAGGGTGTATCACCCCCCGTGCTCTTGGTGAGGCATAGTAGGTCGGCGACCTGGGCTCGCGGTGGCTGCCCAGCACAAAAGGCCCAGGAGTGGTAGCGTTGTGCTCTGGCCGGGAGGCTGTAGCCGTGGCTTGCTAAAATGGCTGCTATCTATCAAAATCCTGTGCGTCGCCGACAGGTAGATCCCGACAGACCCGCTGGGCCTCACCAGTTAAGAATGGCACGAGGATGCCAGCCCAGTCGCCAGCCGGCCATCGCTCCCTCACGGCGGTGCGCTCGAACAGTTCGAGGTAGGCTTCAATGTCATCATCCTGGCTTTGTTTAGTGAGGACAGCCCCGGGAGGGCGTGGTGCCCTGTCCTCTTTGTGTCAGGATCGGTGTCAGACATGTGGATCTATTCGCGGGTAGTTGAGGGCCAAGACACTCTCCAAGAGTAGGGGAGTTGTGGAACTTGATAGCTTGATAGCTGGGGCTGCACTGTTCGAGGTTTTGGGAACGGTTGCAGAGAGATTGCAGAAGTTGCTGGTTGCAGAAGTTGCAGGTTGCAGAGGTTGCAGAGTTTGGTATGATCCTTGATGTGAGTTTATGAATCACTCGCGAGAGCCTGCCGGAACGGACCTTTATAGCATAAAAGAATATGACATCACATGTGTTATGACATCACATGTGTTATGACATCACCAGCGAGGCCATCGGAAGGCATGATTGAGACACTTATGAATCATGACATCATCAGTGATCGATGACATCATAGTAGGAATGACGACGTCAAAGTAGGAATGATGACGTCATCCTAACACTTTGTTAATTGTCTCTAAGAGTTCTTTAACTGCATTCTGGAGGTCTGCTTGGCTCCTTAGGAGCGCGGTTAGAGCTTGAGCATGCTCCATTTTTTTTAAGGTTGGCGTGGGTCAGACTGCACGCATTCTCCACCAATTGTGAAGTCTGAACCCAAGCCAACACGCAGACACAGTTTGCGAAGGTTTAAGACACCTCAGTGTCGTTTTATTCAAAGTCAAATAAGGGGGTTTCCAAAGTCAATAAATCAAATCATCATCCCAAGCTGGGGCTTTCAACAAACAGTGTTCATTCAGGAGCTTCAGTCGCTCTCCTATATTGCCTAGAATAGAGAGAGAAAGGCCAAGGTAAGTATTTATGCATTCAACATATAGCAACCATGCGATAGGAGAGAGAATAGTGGAGTATTAGCTTACCGCCCGATGGGAGAGGTCCTTCACACTGGAGAGCCATTGGGCATTCAGTGCAGCTGCCATCAGCTCATCAGGCAGCGCACAGGTGACAACACATCAAATTGGATGAGCACAGAATTTGGGACATACCTCCAATCGATGACCAGGCCAAGGCGGGGCTGGGCTCTCCCTCCACTGGGTATGCTGGCCCTAGGTGAACTCTCACCTGATCGGGGGTATAGAGGTGAGACTCCACAATATATATATATATATATA
Organism: Poromitra crassiceps; assembly: GCF_964638095.1. Taxonomy (NCBI): domain Eukaryota; kingdom Metazoa; phylum Chordata; class Actinopteri; order Beryciformes; family Melamphaidae; genus Poromitra; species Poromitra crassiceps. Next base: position 19,109,155 of record NC_139623.1, read on the forward strand.
TATATATATATATATATATATATATATATATACATAAATGGTTATATGGTCCCTGATTGTAAGTATAGTTTAATCGCTTGGTTTGACCAAGTAAAACAATTTAAGCATTTTTACACAAGGTCTATGGAAAAATGAATGGCAGATGAAATCCCATGGAGAGGGAGAGGGGGTGACTTTGGCACTCTATTGACAGGCAGCCAGACCTGAGGCAGACTACGTTAGCCACGTTAGCTTCCCGAAAGGAGCCGATATGCCCCATGGAACAGTAGACAGAATATCAGCTTTTCTTCATGCAGTAACGAGCCTTGAAACCTTTTCTGTGGCTGAGTGTTGCTGTAGTATAGATAGTTTAACACCATTTCTACTACGTTTCTACTGTTTCGACCAAGGAGCTGCTGGGTGCTACTGTCGCTACACACTGACAGGCTGCCGTTCTGCTCCAAACGTGAGTGAGTGCGCAGCAGCTATAGCAACGTCACATGGACAAACTTGTTTTCTCTTAAAGAGACAGGCGCCAGTAAAAACAATGGAAAATGTACTGTACTTTTTAAGACAAGATTGTGCTTTTTAAGACAAGACTGTAAATACATTTTCGATATTCAATAATAAAAGTCGATCTTGATAATAAAAACGATTATTCGAAATTCCTTGCCCATCCCTACTTCACACCTGCAGTGGGAGGCTGCCATCATGTTCACACAGTTTCACACTTCTTCACACCTGCAGTGGGAGGCTGCCATCATGTTCACACAGTTCCACACTTCTTCACACCTGCAGTGGGAGGCTGCCATCATGTTGAAAATAAATAATAAAAGTGCAAAGATTTAGAAATAAAATAAAAACTAAAATAAATATACAGTATATGTAGGCCTACTATGTTGCAGTGAACTGCCACAACCAACTGCAATACTCTCCCTGTATAAATAAAGGTAAAATAAAAATAAAAAAATAAAATAAAATAAAACTATTAATCTACATTCAATATGTTGGTAAACATCTGAACTAGTAGTCCTTAAACCTAAAATCTAACCAAATGAGAACGCTATTGACTAACGTTCGTTTACATTACATTAAATTACTCATTTGGCAGATGGTTTTATCCAAAGCGACTTACGTTTAGGTTCATAATAGGCTATTGTTAATGTTTATCTGTGAGATCGTTAGCTGTTGAATATGCGGTCGCATTGTAAAGAGTGTCCTGAATCGATGACTGTGTTGTGGCAGGAGTAACTAGATGGGGCTTTGTCTTTTTGTTCATTTAGCGTTATTTCTTGGTCATAGACCACTTTGTGAGGGGATTTCAAGTGATTAAACAGAGGGAGAGGTCGTGTTGGGGCATGCTGCCACGACCGTGCATATCTTGACAGGTGGGTCAAAACTCGCATCGCAAAACCGTGCTGTATATTCGCATCGCTCTTGATGTGTAAGTTACACATCAGTTACACATCAAGAGCGATGCGAATATACAGCACGGAATTGCGATGCGAGTTTTGACCCACCTGTCAATCACAGGCACAGACTTGGAACAAACAGTGCAAGATATGCGCAGTGTAAGGACCTTTAAACTCCACCCCACATACGTTGTTTCACCTCTCTTCTCGACGGCTCTCTTTCTGTGGGTGCGTATCCCTTTAAGACCTTGAACCGCGTTAACGCAGTTCGCGGTCTTAAAGGGATACGCACACAAATGCTGCATCAGGTATCAATGGGTTAAGCCAGCGTTGCCCAGAGAGATTATTAGAAGCATCGCGCCAAAAACCCATTCAAAACTCCCATAGGCGAAAACTGTGAAGAACCAGGGCTGTTAGCATCGATGATTTCCGGACTCGTTACTGCGGCTCTCTATTGAAGAAAAAATTAAAGACAAATACAACTTGCAAAAAAAATATATACAAGGCAAATGAAGATACTTATAAATCAAATCAGCACTATTTAGGCATTGCTGCTTTAAATAAGGGCCCTCTTCCTGTAGCTGGCTAAGAGACATTACTTAGTATTTTGTCATCAATTCTTTCATATCATTAGCTGTTAGGTACCTGGTTCATAATATTCCACAATAACAATTGGGTCATTAGACAGCAGCACCGTCTTTTGGTGAGTCAGCCCATGAGATATATCGGCGGTTTTACCCCACTCACGCGCCAGCCGTTTAACATTTGTTGTTTGTAACGTTTAACACATGTGGGCGTTCCTAGACATGCGGACTGTCTCTATACTGCTATGATCTGATGCTGACATCAGAGAGGGAGAGAGAGAGGAAATGCTGTGATAACAGCCAGGGCAACACGGACAACTTTACAGTAATCCCTTTAGCCTACGTGTTGTCTGCTGGAAGATAGCTCTGCTTCTTGAATGTACTCTCGAAACACTAAAAAGCAAGACACAAGACAGACAATGTTTGCAAAGCTGTCATTTTGAAGGGGTGGAAGCTCTGTTGCGTTGTACAATACTACCAATGTAACGCCAGCAGCCAGAGACAACACAAGCCGAAAGGAGACACTCAAGGAGTAATTCCAGATGCAGAGTAACCTTCCAGCAGACAACACGAAGGCTAAATGGATTAGTGAGAAGTTGTCCATGTATCTACTATATTTCATATCTCCACACCACAGGCATATTGTTATCGACTTAAGTTAGCCGAGTGGGCTTAGCTGAGCTCTGTGTCCAGCCACAGTGACTGCTGCCTGTCTGCTACTAGCTACAGGCTAGCGATCTACAGACTGTGGAATGGAATTTCTGGAGACTGGAAGGGAGGCGTGCCTCATGTTACTTGGGGTCATTCAGCATGAGCCATGTAAAAACTGGATCGGCAGCACATGGCACGTGGATCGGCAAAATCCGATCCATGAATTACGTCAGTATCGGCACCTGATACTGATATTGGATCGGATCCGTCCCATCCCTAGCTGAAATATCTGGATGTGTGGTTGTCATCTCATTGTATATTTTGGCCAGTTATCCACGGCAATAAGAAAGATTTATACAGCTAACAAAACAACAAATAAATCAATCGATTTTATTTATATAGCACCTTTCATACAGGTTAGTGCAGTTCAAAGTGCTTCACAGATGACTTACCGTAGTGTCCTCTAGAGAGAGTGGCGTCAGCGGAGGACCAAAGTGTGAGACTCATTAGCCAATGAACAGCCAGGAATGGGTCTTGCGCTACTTTTGCATGCTAGTGGTGGCCCAATGGTTAGAGAAGCGAGCTTGTGACCGGAAGGTCGTCGGTTCAATCCCCGGGACCGGCAGGATAAATCTGGGTGGGGAAAGTGAAAAGGCAGCGCTTGCCCCTCCCTCATTACCACCACTGAGGTGCCCTTGAGCAAGGCCCTTAACCCCAACTGCTCCAGTGGAGCTGATCAGTGGCCAGCAGATCAGACTGTGGTTGTACTGGTCAGCTTCCAGGTATGAATGTGTGTGAGAATGTGAACAGGGCGCTCCTGAAAAAGAGAGCATTGCTCTCAGTGAGACTCCCCCTGTATAAATAAAGGTAAAAAAAAAAAATAATAATAATAATAAAGCTGATAATGTACAATTTGATTCAAGAAAAGAAAAAAAACTTTCAAAGGACAACACAGACTGTCCATTTTGCTGCAACTCGACAGTGCTGCTTAATCCAGGACCTTACTTCCTGGAACTCTTGAGAGTAAAAAACTGGTCCATTGGAGTGAATGGAGATGTCGCAACTCTTCTTACACGGCTCTGAGATGACTGACAAGTGGACAATTAGGCAGAACAAGTGTAGACCGTAAAAACAATTTGTAACCAATGTCTCAAATGTCAGAAATTGGACCCAGAAAAATGCAAGGGGCATCACCAATCACTGTTTCTTTTAACGGCGTTAAATTGTTTTAGGGTGGATTTCCCTTTACGTCTGTGGTCATGGATGATTTATTGTTTGGAAAACGGTTTTGTTACCTCGGCACTATTTTCCCTTTCACACCTTTATGACCTGCCGGCTACTGGCATTTAGGATGATTCATGAGCGTCAACGTCTTCTGCTGTTTGCACTGGATGAGCGTCTCAGCAAAAACGCCTCTGCCTGCTAAGCCTCGCAAACATTTACATGTTTGGCATTTAGCTTAGCATGAGGACAATTAGTGAAGTGAGTTGTAAATAACCAATCATAATGAGGTCAAGGGTCAAACAGGGTTTTTCCTGGCGTCCTTTGGGGGGTGAATACGCACGACAGTAGGTGTAAGCATGATTGGATCGATCAATCAATGTCATGCTTACTATCTTGCGTACATTTGAGTTGGGGTTAGTGTATAGGCAGGGATATCAGTCATTGTCAGGAATTATGGAGCAATGTGTTTTCACAGCACCCCAAGTTTCAGACAGTCATTTCAACGTACAGATGTGAGACATGAACTTTGAAATTCTCTAAAATGATACGATAAAAAAGGCTTTGTTATGAGTTAGTATGCACCCAAGGTTGTCCTGAACTTTTGGTTCTCTTTTTTTTTTTTTTTTTTTTTACCATTTTCAATTTTACAGCAGTGAATGCAACCAAAGGACATACAATGTGAAAACAAATTGACACAACACAACCTCAAGTGTCGCCCAGACAAACAAAAACCAAAATAAAACAACGGGACAGGAAAACAAAACACATAACGAGACACATAGCTGGCTGCCAGTCTGTCAAGGTTGTCCCAGTAGCAACATGTTTGAGCATAATACATTAAATAAATAAATCCAATATCCCACCCACTCCGACATGTATTTAAACAGGAGACAGTCTATAAAAATTAAATGACTATAAAAACTTAAATAATATTACAGTATGTCAAAAAAGGCCCCCAAGTTTCTTGGAATCTGCTCTGTGTATTTGGCTTATTGAGGCGTAGCTTTTCCATTTGTATAATGTACAACATCTCATTGAGCCATCGTTTAAAGCAGGGTGGAGTGGTAGACTTCCAGGTCAAGAGAATAAGTTTCTTAGCCACCATCATACCTAGCTGCAGAGCCATCTGTATCTCATGTGGAAGCTCAAAAGTCTCCACCGAACATCCAAATATGGCCACATTGTGGTGTGGCTGAATGTCTCTGGAGTAGGCCTTTGAGAAACACTCGAAAACTGAGGACCAGAAAATGTTTAACACAGGACAAAACCGAAAAAGATGTGCCAGTGATCCTTCAGCAGCACAACACTTGTCACATTCAGGGGAGACTGATGGGAAGATGTGGTGCAACCGTGTTTTTGAAAAATGCAGCCTGTGCATCACTTTGTATTGAATTAACCTGTAACGTGAGTTGATGGAACACCGGTGAACACAGGACATTGCATCTCCCCAAAACTCTGTAGTTATCTCTGAATTTAAGTCACTGGCCCAAGCCCCTCTGATATGATCTGAGGAAACTGAGGTAGTGAAACAGTCCACAAACTGCTTAGAGTCAGGAGAAAGCAAAAGGTTTTCCAAAAAAGGATGAGTGATAAGAGTGGTTTCAAAATTTGGACACTTTTCTTTAACATAATGTCTAACCTGAAGGTATCGAAAGAAATGCGTATTTGGAAGGTTAAACTTAGTCCTTAATTGAGAAAATGATGCAAAACGGCCATCCATATAAAGATCTGAAAAAGTACTAATACCCCTCTCTCTCCAGACTCCAAACGCCCCATCCAACTGTCCAGGCTTGAATGTGTGATTTTGACAAATAGGAGCATGTATAAAAATATTGGGAGTTTGATGAGCCATCTTTATCTGTTTCAATATATGCAAAGACTGTTTTAGAATGAAGTTTTGTTGAACCGGCTTGTCTTTTGTAGTAGAAAAAGAAAATAAAAGAGCAGGAAGTGACGAGTTTTTAACAGCTGAGGCTTCTAGTTGCACCCATGAAGGGCACCTTTCACCCCCCGTAACTCCATGTTTCCAATAGGTGAGAGCCCTAGAGTTAGCTGCCCAATAATACTGTTTCAGAATCGGCAGACCAAGCCCACCCTCCATCAGGGGTTTGTGTACATGCGCCTTGGATATCCTGTGTGATTTATAGCCCCAAACAAAAGGCAGTAAAATAGAGTCGAGCTTCTTGAAAAAGGATGCAGTTAAAAAAAATAGGCAAATTTTGAAAAAAATATAAAAAACGGGGTAGAGTCACCATTTTGATTGCGTTTACCCGTCCAATCATAGACAGAGGCAGTATCCTCCAGGACTCAATGTTCACTTTAAGTTTTTCTATTAGTTCTATAAAGTTAAATTTAAAAAGATGCTTTGGATTCCTAGCCAATTTAAGCCCCAGATAGGTGAACGATTCTTTCACTACTCTAAATGGCAGTTCTTTCAAGAAGTCATCGGTAAAGTGATCCGCTAGGGGCATGAATTCACTTTTTCCCCAATTTATCGTATAACCAGAAATATTCCCAAAGGAATTTATATATTCTAATAGGACGGGGATAGAAACTCCAGGATCGGCGAGGCAAACAAGGAGATCATCTGCGTACAAAGTCACGCGAGTTTCAGTCCCACCCACCTTTATACCTTTAATGTCTGGATGCCCCCTGATGCCAATTGCCAGGGGCTCCAGGGCAACGTCAAACAATAAAGGGGACAATGGATCCCCTTGACGGACCCCGCAGTGCAAGGAGAACGGGCTAGATCTATCGCTATTTGTGAGCATAAAGGATTTTGGATTATTATATAGTATCTTGACCCAATTTATGAAGATACTACCAAATCCAAACCTCTTGAGCGTTTCAAATAAATAAGGCCACTCTATCATGTCAAATGCCTTATGGGCATCAAGAGACAATATCGAAGATCTATCCTCCTTGTCATAATCAGTATATAGAATATTAAGAATTTTGCGGACATTGCAAAAAGAATGCCTGCCAGGAATGAATCCTGTTTGATCCGGGTGGATGATTTTAGCTATATGTTTGCCCAGCCGATGTGCTAAAACTTTTGTAATTATCTTCAGATCATAGTTTAGTAAGGCAATGGGCCTATAGCTACCAGGGTCTGTTTCATCTTTATCCTTTTTTAATAAAACACAAATATTTGCTTCACTCAACGAAGATGGAAGCTTCTTATTTATAAAGGTATCTTGAGTCATTCTCAACAAAATAGGTGTGAGGATGACTCGGAAAGCTTTATAAAATTCATAATAATAATTTGACCTCTAATATATATACCTTAAAGGAGAACTTACCTCCAAAACACTTTTTTTCAGCTTTTAACCAATATATATGACTTTGGGGGTGATGTGTGAAGAATTCTGGTCAAAATTTCCACATTTGACACCAAACTGTTGCCATTTGACCATTTGTATCATTTTTCAGCAGCATATCTGGCATAAGCGCCCTCTTAGGGTCTAACACTGCTTTTTTTTTTTTTCTCAAATGAATGGGATATTAGGAACACACTGACGTCACAGTGTTCCCAAAGACTATGGGATTTCAAGATAATTACTCCCCTACCCCCCCTGTACCCTTTTGGCTCCTCAGAACTCCAAGTCTATTCCTATTGAAGTTTGCTCTTAAAATACTGAACCAAACGTCGTCAAAGTTGGCACATGTCTTAATCATAGTTAGTTTCCCGCTGAATGTGTCATTACTTTATTAATATCTTACCTGGATAAGCTTGAATGATGATGTTTATATTATCAGTCCGAGTGGGAAGCACTGTCTCCAGCCCAGCCAGGCGGGAGCGGGCGGGAGAGAGTCGTACTGTAACCTCATGCACTAGCACCAAGCTCCGGGCACGCGCGCAGCAGCAGCAGCAGCAGCAGCTCTGTGCTCTCAGAGCACAGAGAGCACAGTCTGACATTTCCGCGGCTATCAGTCCGACTTGGAAGCACTTTCTCTCCGCCAGTCTGCTCGCTCATGCACCCGCGGGGCGCGCGCACACTGCACACAGCAGCAGTGAGAGGCGGGGGCTTTCAGTCAGCAGAGCAGAGCAACTGGCTCTGTCTGTGTGTGTGTGCTCCGAGGAGGAGAAGAGCTCTGTCCTGCTCTGCGCCCTGAGAGGAAAAATCATAGGTGCTGTAACTTTCAACAAGAATCACGAAAAGCCCCAAAACGCAAATTAAAAACGGATTTCATTGCGCGGTTTATCGCTAGTTGTACGAGGGAATGACGTGGAGAAATCTCGCATTGTGTTACCCCAGAGCGAGAGGTTTGTCCTATTGTGGGTGTGCTGCTGTTAACGAGCCCATGTCACTTTGCTCCCGTAACGTAGTTTGAGTAGTTTCCATAGAGATACATGCAGAAAAATAATTAAATTTCTAGTTCGCCACTGAATTACCAAATTGATATAACTTAAAACCATTTTCAGATTTTCTGTTTCCATACAGACCAACAGCGTTGGCTAGTTGTTGATATTTATAGAGATATTGCCCCTCTCAAATAAATTATTTTTGAGGCAGTAGGCAAACTGTAATGGCGTCGATTTCCGAAAAAGAATCTCGACTTGAGCACAGCCAAAGAGTCCAGTATAGACAAGAGCATATGTCATTTCTTGGTTTTTTCCATAGGTATTTTCAAATCACTGTTCTAATACATATCTAGGGGGTAAGTCCTCCTTTAAAGGCCGGCTTTACCGTGGGGAATATGAATATATATTAATTCTTAAAAAATCTTAAATTTCGAATCCGTTGAAATTTTTGAAATTGCTTCTTCACAGCCAGAGAAAAAAAAAAATGAAAAAAAAAAAAAAAAAAAAAAATGGGCCAGGTGACGCGTTTCGACGCGAAACGCGTCACCTGGCCCAATTTTTTTTTTTTTTTTTTTTTCATTTTTTTTTTCTCTGGCTGTGAACAAGCAATTTCAAAAATTTCAACGGATTCGAAATTTAAGATTTTTTAAGAATTAATATATATTCATATTCCCCACGGTAAAGCCGGCCTTTAAGTGTTTCCCACAATATTGAGTCGTTCACCTCCCCATTGTCGTTGGTCTCAAGAAACTCTGAAAGGTGTTTTGTAATGTATTCTTTAAATGTCTGATCTGTAAGCAAAAAAGGGTTAAAGCGCCAGCTATAAACTTGCTTGGGAAATGACAATTCAAGATTAAGGCTGACAGGGCTATGATCTGATATTATTATGTTGTGATACTTGGTGGAGTCAATGTTGGATATGAATCTAGAATCAACTAAAAAATAATCAATCCGTGTGTATGACCTATGTACGTGAGAGTAAAAAGAATAATCTCGGTTAGATGGATGCTGTAACCTCCCTATATCCACCACCTTCTTCGAATTCGTCAAGTTGTTTAGAGTTTGCACCGTAGAAATATTAGGTGGGGGAGCGGAGGATAACCTATCCAAGTATGGATCTAAATAACAATTGAAATCTCCTCCAATCAATATGTGGCTTGAATCATTATCTGGAATCAAATCAAACACCTTGCGAAAAAAAGATGGGTCATCTGTATTTGGCCCATATATATTTAACAATGTAACAGAAAGTGAGTTAATATGCCTGTTTAAAATTATAAATCTGCCATTTGGGTCAATTGTGGATGAATGTAATCGAAAAGGTACTGTCTTACGAAAAAGGATGGCAACGCCTCTAGCATTGGTTGTGAAAGGTGACTGATAGACTTGTGAAATCCAATTTACCATAAGTTTTCTTTGCTGAGTGGCTATGACATGAGTTTCTTAAATATTATATCAGACTTTAGTGACTTCAAGTGTGCGAACACTTTACCTCTCTTTACTGGATGACCTAAACCACGAACATTCCAAGAGACCAAGGACAAGGAAACAGATGTATTAGTCATTTGTGATACCTTAAAGACACCACAAGAGTGTGAATTATGGAACAAATAATATTGTTACTTAACAGAAATTTTACATTCAGACTGGCAGCCAGCAAAAAACAATCAAAAATCAAATAAACACACAAAAAAAAAACATAAACAAAACCCCTCCCCTATGCTTCCCCAGAGGAAGCGGAGATACCCTCATCCACATTCAGGATCGCCGATCAAAAAAAACCCAAAAGAAAAACAAACCTGAGACAAATGTCTCGAGCTCCTCATAGGCACATTGGTAGAACAAATTAAACTTATAACAAAAGAGAAAGAAAAAGTTTTTTTTTTTTTTTTTTTTTTTTTTATTATTATACATGTTTAAACTATAGGTTGCAGTCTAAATAGCTCTCTACACATACACATACATATATACATTTCTATATATATATATATTTTTTTTATATTTTTTACTATGTTTATATTTTTTACTGACTTTTTTTTTTTTATGACGTTTTTTTTTTTTTTTTTAGCTTTTAGAAATTATATAGACTTTCTTTTTCTTTCCCCCCGCCTAGGCTATACGGGGAGGGAAAATCCACCATAGCAAGCCTACTCAGGCCACCTTTAAACCCATTGTCTTATGTAACATTTGAGAGAGAAGAAAAAAAATAATAAGAAGAAGAAAAATGGAAAAAGGCAGGCATAACAGCCGGTGGAAGTTCTTCATGTCAGTTGAGCTTGTGGGCAAACATAAAATCAGCTCAGCACAAGTTCAATCTCCCCTCGTTATGTTTCAAAAATAGCCGTTCAAAGTTTTTGGTCTACAAAGTTCTTAGTTCTTTTTTTTTATTTATTTAACTTTTATTTAACCAGATAAGACATATGAGATACAAGATCTCTTTTGCGAATGTGATCTGGCCAAGAAGGCAGCAATTACAAGCCAGGTTACAATCAACATAAATTACAGTACATATAAAGGAAACATGAAAACAGGGCTATAGAGCTGAAACATTTCAAAAAAGCAAGGACAACCAAATACATCATAAAATACCACATCCAAGGGTAATAAATAACACAGGATCAAGAACGTAAAAACATATGGCCTAAAAACAAAATTAACAGGTCAAAAAGGGCAAAGTAAAACTAGACATTACTGCAGGAGCAGCTTGCAGTAAGAACTTCAGATAGAGCATGTTTAAAACTGGACAGAGGAATGGAAGAGACCAGTTTTAAACGGGACTGCAGGTCGTTCCACGACCAGGGACCAAAGTAGGAGAGACTCTTTTTTCCAGATTCTGTTCGCATAATTGGCAATTTGAATTTCAACCAGCTATTTGATCTTAAGTTATGGGAGTTGTTTATCGCTACAAACGTAGAGCAGATGTATGAGGGTAGTCTGCCCAGGATGGCCTTGTATATGAACATGTACCAATGTCACATTCTGCGCAGGGCAAGGGAGGACCATCCAACCAGGTCGTACAAGGTGCAATGATGAGTCCTGTAACCTGAATTTGTGATATATCTCAGAGCGGCATGGTAGAGGGGGTCCAGTTTAGACAAGGAAGTAGGGCTAGAAAGACTGTAAACAATATCACCATAGTCTAGCTGAGACATAAAAAGGCTTTGGGGGTGGCTTCACTGTCTTGGGACTTTGGGAGGTGGCTAAAACCTCTCCTCTATGGAGGAAGATATTTCTTCTGACACAGTAATGATCATGTAAGATAGCGGAGGAGAGGGGTTCAGCATAGTAACTCAACGACCAGTCATCTTTGACTTTGACTTTGACTTCCGATATTGCTGCATTGGTTTCTAATGGGAGATGGCCTGTGCCTTTTGCTATCTCATGTTCCTGAAGTACGAAAACATGCAAGCCATTTTTTATGCAAAGCCTTTTCTGATGAAACTCTCAGCCCACGAAGACTCATTATAGACTTTCATATATACATGTATACTCATGTAGACTTTCATGTTAAGTAAAAGAAAGAAGGAAACAAAGGAAGGACGGCAAAAAAAAATTTGTTTACTTTTTATTGACAGTTGACAGATTATTACCATCACATACTTGTAGATATATACTGCCATAGGGTTTTCTTTTGAAAGAGAGATAAAAGAAAAGACGAAACCACAACAGCCGCAACAACAAAACAAACAAAAACAAACAAAACAGGGAGTCGACTTTTCCTTAGGACGGCAACATTTAAGGTTAGGATGGAGGTTTTCACACAAAAGGCAGCAGTCAAGGCAGCAGTTCCCTGGGCTGCCTTTTAAATTCTTCAGCCGGCCATATTGTCTATCCGCCCTCACGGTGACGCACCAAATGCATTTTGTCAGGTGAATGGAATGTTATCTGCCAGATACCATGGCGTCACTGGGAGGAAGAGGGATATATAGAGACAGACAGACAGACAGACAGACAGACAGACACTTGGGCAGATCTCTCCTGTAATTTGTCTTTTTTATCACGAATTCCTATCTTATTTGGGAAGCATAAGAGATTGCACTGAGATGGGGAGAGGAGCGGTGGGAGGGGGGCAGTGCATGCATGTGTGTTTGTGCATGGTGGGGGGGGGGGGCAGTGCGTGCATGTGAGTTTGTGCGCAGTGGGGGGGGGGCAGGGCAGTGTGTGCATGCGAGTTTGTGCATGGTGGGGGGGCAGTGTGCATGTGAGTTTGTGCATGGTGGCTGGCTGGGGGGGGGGCAGTGTGTGCATGTGAGTTTGTGCATGGTGGCTGGCTGGTGGGGGGGCAGTGTGCATGTGAGTTTGTGCATGGTGGCTGGCTGGTGGGGGGGCAGTGTGCATGTGAGTTTGTGCATGGTGGCTGGCTGGTAGGGGGGCAGTGTGCATGTGAGTTTGTGCATGGTGGCTGGTGGGGGGGCAGTGTGCATGTGAGTTTGTGCATGGTGGCTGGCTGGTGGGGGGGCAGTGTGTGCATGTGAGTTTGTGCATGGTGGCTGGCTGGTGGGGGGGCAGTGTGTGCATGTGAGTTTGTGCATGGTGGCTGGCTGGTGGGGGGGCAGTGTGCATGTGAGTTTGTGCATGGTGGCTGGCTGGTGGGGGGGCAGTGTGCATGTGAGTTTGTGCATGGTGGCTGGCTGGTGGGGGGGCAGTGTGCATGTGAGTTTGTGCATGGTGGCTGGTGGGGGGGCAGTGTGTGCATGTGAGTTTGTGCGCGGTGGGGGGGGCAGTGTGTGCATGTGAGTTTGTGCGCGGTGGGGGGGGCAGTGTGTGCATGTGAGTTTGTGCGCGGTGGGGGGGGGGGTGTGTGCATGTGAGTTTGTGTGGTGGGGGCGCAGTGCGTGCATGTGAGTTTGTGTGGTGGGGGGGCAGTGCGTGCATGTGAATTTGTGTGGTGGGGGGCAGTGCGTGCATGTGAGTTTGTGTGGTGGGGGGGCAGTGTGTGCATGTGAGTTTGTGTGGTGGGGGGGCAGTGCGTGCATGTGAGTTTGTGTGGTGGGGGGGCAGTGCGTGCATGTGAGTTTGTGTGGTGGGGGGCAGTGCGTGCATGTGTGTTTGTGCGTGGTGGGGGGGAGCAGTGCATGCATGTGGGTTTGCGTGGTGGGGGGGCAGTGCGTGCATGTGTTTGTGCATGGGGGGGGGGCTGTGTGTGCATGTGAGTTTGTGTGGTGGGGGGGCAGTGCGTGCATGTGAGTTTGTGTGGTGGTGGGGCAGTGCGTGCATGTGAGTTTGTGTGGTGGGGGGCAGTGCGTGCATGTGTGTTTGTGCGTGGGTTTGTGCGTGGCGGGGGGGCAGTGCGTGCATGTGTTTGTGCATGGGGGGGGCAGTGTGTGCATGTGAGTTTGTGTGGTGGTGGGGCAGTGCGTGCATGTGTTTGTGCATGGGGGGGCAGTGTGTGCACGTGAGTTTGTGTGGTGGTGGGGCAGTGCGTGCATGTGAGTTTGTGTGGTGGGGGGCAGTGCGTGCATGTGTGTTTGTGCGTGGTTGGGGGAGCAGTGCATGCATGTGGGTTTGTGCGTGGCGGGGGGGCAGTGCGTGCATGCGTTTGTGCATGGGGGGGGCAGTGCATGCATGTGGGTTTGTGCGTGGCGGGGGGGGCAGTGTGTGCATGCGTTTGTGCATGGGGGGGGCAGTGCGTGCATGTGAGTTTGTGTGCAGTAGGGGGGCAGTGCGTGCATGGGTTTTTTGTGTGGTGGGGGGGAGTTGTTTTACTGTCGGACCTTGAGCGGCTATGAAATGTAGGTTGCAGCCTCATAAATGGACTTGAGGAATTTATATAGCGCTGTGTGTGAATGAAGGTTCCTCTGAGCTGGGCGCTGTCTGACTCAGGGCTCAGCTATGCTGCCTGCCTCCCTGTGTGTTTGCTCTCCGCTGCACGCACACTCACTTTGCATCAGAGCGTTGGGGCCTGGCCCCGCTCTATGACTGCTATGTGAAACTTGTGTGTACCAGGGTTCAACTGATAGGGGTTTAGGAAGACCAATGATAAATGGTAAATGGACTGTATTTATAGAGCACATTTTACATAGTCTATCGACTACCCAAGGCGCTTTTACATTACATTTACACACACATTACCTTTACACATTTACATTTGCAGCCATGCTCATCGGGAGCAGTTAGGGGTTCAGTGTCTTGCTCAAGGACACTTCGACACAGCGGGAGGAGCCAGCCTCGAACTGGGAACCTTCCGATTCCCAGGCGACAGCTCAGCTAATGCCGCCCCAGTATTTGTATATCTTGTATATCGGCAAATTTGACTATTTTCATGTTTCAACATTACAAGGCAATTCCACCAGAATGTTTCTCTTTGCGGTGTGGAAAAGGCTCTGAAACACACACACACACACACACACACACACACACACACACACACACACACACACACACACACACACACACACATGCGATGGTTTGTATGAAAGTGAAAAGTCAGGGATTTACAGGGGGAAATCCATGTGTGTTTTGGAAATATTTCCTCATAAATTTCGGGCTTGCGTTTTTGGAATGAGTTCTGGATGCGGTGACTCCTCCCCCGGCCGTCACAGGCCGATGCTGGAGTGCCAGGGCATTGGAGACGCGGGACAAGCGTCTATTGAATGACTGACAGAGCCAAATGGACGCGGGACAGGGCAGTCGATGATGGGCGGGACAGGGCAGGCATGTGACAAGGGCAGGCGATGCCAGGCAGGACGGGACAGGGCAGGCATGTGACAAGGGCAGGCGATGCCAGGCAGGACAGGGCAGGCGATGCCAGGCAGGACAGGGCAGGCGCTGCCAGGCGGGACATGGCAGGCGCTGCCAGGCGGGACATGGCAGGCGCTGCCAGGCGGGACATGGCAGGAGCTGACAGGCGGGACAGGGCAGGAGCTGACAGGCGGGACAGGGCAGGAGCTGACAGGCGGGACAGGGCAGGCATGTGACAAGGGCAGGAGCTGCCAGGCGGGACATGGCAGGAGCTGCCAGGCGGGACAGGGCAGGCATGTGACAAGGGCAGGAGCTGCCAGGCGGGACATGGCAGGAGCTGACAGGCGGGACAGGGCAGGAGCTGACAGGTGGGACAGGGCAGGAGCTGACAGGCGGGACAGGGCAGGCGTGTGACAAGGGCAGGAGCTGCCAGGCGGGACAGGGCAGGAGCTGCCAGGTGGGACAGAACAGGAGCTTGCCCTTGTGGGACAGGGCAGGAGCTGCCAGGCGGGCAGGGCTCGACATTAACGGATGCCCGGTTGCCCCGGGCAACCAAAAAAAAAATGGCAACCATTTCTTGGCCTTTGGTTGCCATAGTGGCAACCACGTTTTAACATGTAAAAAATAAGCACAGCAGCAAACAGCAAAATATGCACCAAATACATATTTTCTAATAATTGTGAGTGACACGCTGACATTTTATTGCTGTTACAATTGGAACGATGTTGCTAATTACCAGACGGAACCCAGCAGACATGTGCGGTGTGTTTACTCAGGTCAGACGCTGCGCGCACACTGGCTCAGCTGCAAGCACACGTTTGATATAGCCAAACATATTAAGTTGTCTGGCTGTGTGAAAGCCCCAACTAACGTTAACCTGGTGTGGTATCAACATCACAAATGAACGAGCAAGAAAGATGATTCGACTGACAAATAACGAGATGAACCGCTTCCACGAAAAAACAATGGCATTTGAGAAAAAGAGGACAACCGTGTCAGGGGAAACAGACCTACTCGTAAACACTGGACTATTTCAGAACCAACAAACAGCGTGCTCCGAGACAACAGCCGTGGCTCAAAGGTCTGTACTTTCATTTGAGATTGGTGAATGTAGGAAGAAGAAGTAAGACCGCAGGCGCAGACTGTGTGGAATTTCCTGATTACAGCGGTAGGCAAGCCCCTTTATAGTTGTGCGTCGCGGCTAACTGCAAAGTATGCATATTAGATTTCTAATGTAAGTTAGAAGGGCCTCTGAACTGCACCCGGAAACTCCGCGTATAATTCCACGAGAAAACACCGCTTGTCATACATACGCAGCCCATGAGATCGGGTTGGTTGGAGAGAGAGAGGGATTGCGGTGGAGACAGAGCGGGCGGGCCAAGGCCGGTTCTGGGCCTTTTGGGGCCCCATGCAAAATCTTAGAGTGGGGGCCCCAAACCACTGTCATCATAGTATCCCTGAATGAACATGAATGAGAGGCATAGGCTACTTCATTATCAATAACGCTTTTAATTAATAAATTAAGCACAATATGAACAATAACTGTTAAAAAATATATGAAAATGAAAGTTCACAAATATTTGTTAAATAAATCCTTTCAGTGCAAATGCATTATAAAAACTAAAAATAACTAAGATTTGTTTAGAAAACGAAATTACACAAATTTATTAATATTATTATTATCATTATTACTACTACTACACCCGGTGCGCGCACTGAATAGGCCTATTATACTATAGACTATTATACTTACTTTTCTGTCACATCGTCATTATTAAGCCGGCCTATGACTGTATAGTATCTTAATTACTCAAAATATAAGGCGACTAAAAATGGCAACCATATTTTGATTCGGGCAACTAAAAGCTCCTGCCAGGTTGCCACTCTGGCAACCACTTTTAAAAGTTAACGTCGAGCCCTGCAGGCGGGACAGGGCAGGAGCTGCCAGGTGGGACAGGGCAGGCGCTGCCAGGCGGGACTGCGAGGGAAACATTGGCGGCGATCGGCGAGTTGAGGTCATCGGCTGCCCTCTGCTCGCTGATGAGAGGAGAGTGGAATCACATAATGGGACGTGGATACCCAGCCAGCCAACAGACTGCTTTTTTGTGATCAGCGGTTGGCAGAAGCTCACCTAAGCTTCCTCTCTCTCTCTCTCTCTCTCTTTCTGTCTCTCTGTCTCCCCCTGAGTTAAATTTAGAACGGGGCTGAGCGGGTCTTCGCTGGGCCCTTTTCATTCATTATTTGAGTGAAAAACGAAGCTGTTGGGTTTCTCCCCTCAGTACTGACTCACTGACTGCCTGGTCTGTGTATCAGCAGTCTCCACATAGCAGTGAGCTGGCCCTCAGTACTGACTCACTGGCTGTCAAGCAGTCTCCACTCTCCACATGAACTGGCCCTCAGTACTGACTCACTGGCTGCCTGGTGTGTGTATCAGCAGTCTCCACATAACAGTGAGCTGACCCTCAGTACTGACTCACTGGCTGCCTGGTGTGTGTATCAGTCTCCACATAACAGTGAGCTCAGTACTGACTCACTGGCTGCCTGGTGTGTGTATCAGCAGTCTCCACATAACAGTGAGCTGGCCCTCAGTACTGACTCACTGGCTGCCTGGTGTGTGTATCAGCAGTCTCCACATAACAGTGAGCTGACCCTCAGTACTGACTCACTGGCTGCCTGGTGTGTGTATCAGCAGTCTCCACATAACAGTGAGCTGACCCTCAGTACTAGGGATGGGCATCGAATTTCGAATTTTCGAATAATCGTTGTTATTATCAAGGTCGACTTTTATTATTGAAATTCGAAATTCGAATTTTTTTTTTTTTTTTTTTTTAGTGAAATGTTGCATTGTCTCCCCTGATTCTAAGTATAGTCAAATCGCTTGGTTTGAGCAAGTAAAACAATTTTTATAAGCATTTTAAGCAAGGTTTATGGAAAAATGAATGGCGGATGAAATCCCATGAAGAGGGAGAGGGGGTGACTTTGGCACCCCTTTGGCACTCAGACCTGAGCCTACTAAATATTTAATGAACCACTCATGATTGTCAAAACTGTTTTTTATTTTCGAAAATGTCAATGTCATGTAACATGTTCTTTACTTCAGTGGTGCAATGCTTGTTTGAGCTAAAAATCCACAGCAGAAGCTTTTTATATTAATTAATAAAGCCGTAGACTTAGAATCAGGGGAGACAATGCAACATTTCACTCACAAAAAAAATTTTTTTTTTTTTTTTTTTTTACATTTTTTATTTTATTTTCGAATTTCGAATTAAATTCGAATTTGGCCAGCGAATTTCGAATAGTGTTTTTGCTAGAAATGCCCATCCCTACTCAGTACTGACTCACTGGCTGCCTGGTGTGTGTATCAGCAGTCTCCACATAACAGTGAGCTGACCCTCAGTACTGACTCACTGGCTGCCTGGTGTGTGTATCAGCAGTCTCCACATAACAGTGAGCTGACCCTCAGTACTGACTCACTGGCTGCCTGGTGTGTGTATCAGCAGTAGGGGTGGGAATCGCTGAGTAGCTCACGATACGATATCGTCACGATACTTGGCCCTCGATAACGATATTATCACGATACAGCGATACTGCGATAATCGACATATTGGAAGACGATACATCACGATACCTGTGTAACTGAAGAGAAAAAAATACCCCTAAAAGGCAAGAAGCAGGTATTATGTATTTATTAGCAGAATTGACATGAACTCTCTCAGAGTTCACTCACTCACTCATACCATTTTCGATACCACGGAGGAAAAGTTACACACATTCATGGCCAAAGACGTCTTTAACGTGTTATCAGGAATTGCCCTCCCAGCCAATGACGTGTTTGACGTGTTTTTGTTTTTATTAGTGCAGCGCGTAGTTCAAAGACTTCCCCAGCCTGTGACATGGTATCAGGTCCCTGGCCTCAAAGACAAGCCGACAACACGTTATGAAACAACTACGCAGCTGTTGTTTTGAAATGGAAGAGGAGGAGAAAACGGAGAAACGCTGCCTGCTGTTGCAGAGAGGAGAAACGCCATTGAAACGCCCCTCGGCGCGCTGCGCTGGTCGCCTTGCTGCAGGGCGAACCTGGATTGAGTTGTTCGCGGTAGTCAAACCCGTGACGAACATGATCGATCCGGTTCCAGCGCCTGGTCCCAAAGCCAAGCCGGACCCGTTCCTGTGTCGCAGCATTCGCCCCAGCCCGAACGAGAGGAGGAAAACGATGCAGAGGCAGAGGAGGCTAGACGCTGATCTCAGACCAGTTTGGTGTTCCCCTCCTATGCTAATTTGTGGGGCGATCAATAGTGTTCCCTGGGAAGGAGGTGTGATCCAGCAGCAGCTGTGGACAGAACTCTCTCTGTGTGTGTGTGTGTGTGTCTGTCTGTCTGTCTGTCTGTCTGTCTGTCTGTCTGTCTGTCTGTCTGTCTGTCTGTCTGTGTGTCTGTCTGCACACTCACTCACACTGAGTAAACTGTATTGTTGAATGTAAAAAAAGCACTTCATGTATATATATATATATTTTTTTTTTTCTTTGTCATTTGTGTCATAACGAATAATATTTACATGTCTGATGTCAATACAGTTCAAAATAAAATAATTGAGAGCGAGTTCTGCCTGAGATTGTGTCCTTTACAAAAATGGCCTTTTCTGCTGTTTCTCTTCTCAGAGAGATCTTTTTGGTGAAAACAGGGTGTATATAAATGGCTATAAGTAGAGTACAGAACATGCTAAAAGCTCACTTTTTTTTTCCTGGTGAACCCAGAGACGTACATCTTCATTTTGAGGTATTGCAAATCACTTTGGTGCTAATAGATAATTTACTGTGGGTCTTGAAAGATGACCAACAATTATGAAAATCTTTGGCCTGTGCTAAATATTGGCAGTCCTAAACTGGCCATGAATGAGTTAAGTCTTTTTATTATTATTATTAAAACAAGAAAACCTATATAACCTACCTACCTATATAATTTCTAAAAGTTGATATTAATGATCAAACATTTCCATTCATGTAGCCTACAGTATTTATGTTTTTGTTTCAACTACAAACATAAATAAACGTCAACTTGAAACTATGTTTCAACTACCACACACAGCATAATATTTTAGCCTGTTTATTAAAAAAAATAAAAAAATAAAAAATAAAAAAAATAATTAATCAACATATCGATACTTGGTGCCAGTGTATCGATAATAGGGATGTTCATTTTGAAAATTTTCCAAAATCGATTATTGGTGAAAATTAACGATCAATTATCGATCATCGATTTTATTAATACTTAGATTTTTTTTTTTTTTTTTTTTTTTTTTTTTTTTTTACAAAATGAATGCCTATGGCAGAAAATACGAAAGACAACGTGTTCTCCTCAATTAACTCTTTATTTCAATGTGTCTCCTCTCCAACACTGCTGTCCCCGGCGCATGCCAGTGTGAATTTCCCATGTTTAAAACAGTTTTGTTGGCACAAAGGCCCGTGCCCAGCCAGAAAACTAGAGACTATATGAAGCTCCACCTCACATTAGTCGGCTGTGCAATGGAGTGGGGGGAGGAGGAACGAATTCCACCCAAACCTAGTCCACAAAAAAAAAAAAAAAAAATTATAATTAAAAAATCGATCCAAATGCCACAGGATCGATTCCAATCCTTAACGATCGATTATCGATTTTCGATAATTGATGAACATCCCTAATCGATAACGTATCGCAAGTGGAAATATCGCGATACCGTGAGTATCGATATTTTGTCCCACCCCTAATCAGCAGTCTCCACATAACAGTGAGCTGACCCTCAGTATTGACTCACTGGCTGCCTGGTGTGTGTATCAGCAGTCTAAAGCTTCTGGCATACTCTTCGCGCACGCGCTGGAGGCGGGGCTCCGAGGAGGGCGCACGCACTCTGCGCAGGCCAAAACAGAACATACTCAGTGCTCAGCTCGCTCCTCCAGGCAGTCTGAATGAAATTGAATGTAACGTTCCCAATTCTATGTATTAAATTCTAAAAAACGACCCTCAACATTTGGGAAGGCTAAGCCACACAACTAGTTCGTTATAATCTAACTTCATGCTTCAAAAGGCGACTTTACGACGGTGAGGACTCAATCACAGCAGATATCCACTGATAGCCTACCACAGAGATCTCACAGGCACAGGCAGCAAAACCGACGCGCTGATAGAAAAATCTCCATGGACGCGCCGCGCTGCGCTCAGGCCTCGCCCCCCGACACGCCCCGTGCGATGACATCATAATCGCCGCGCGCCCTATGCGCTTGGCTGGGCGCGAAGAGTATGCCAGTCGTGTAACAGTGAGCTGACCCTCAGTACTGACTCACTGGCTGCCTGGTGTGTGTCAGCAGTCTCCACATAGTGGTGAACTGGCAGAAAAGTCTAAAAGACGTTTGTCTATTTTTGCTTCTGAGTTTGTTGCACCTCCTGGTGAAATCAGGACAAGAGAAGGCTTTCGGATTGGTCACATTATTTGTTGACTTGTTCATCCCTCCCATATGATTTTTCAGACACTGCTCGCTGGATTTAGGACTGGATTGGGAGGGATGGGAGTGGTACAATACCAAAAATTCAATATGGTCACATTGGGGTTGTCCTACAACCCAGGTTTTACGAGTGAGAATGAGGAATCTCACACTATGCCAAGCTGCTCCCTGCAGCGCACCAACTGGACAATGTCTATTTTCTCAAAATTGACCTCTATAAAATGCCTCAAGGCGTCATTGGCAATGGCATGGGCGTGGCCACCCGCTCCGCTCCGTGATTAACACGTCACGCCCACGCGATCTTGCCATATCGTCACTCAAAGCGTCCAGCAGCCCACTGTTCCGAAGAAGCAGCGAGGCTAGATGTGTGAGATTCCTCGTTCTCACTCGTAAAACCTGTGTTGTAGGACAACCCCAACGTTTTACTTCGTTTCGAACTTCAGAATCTCACACTATGCCATCTATCCACCCAACCTCGCTGCAAGGAAGCACCTCGTGCGACCCTGAGACACGAGGCTGGCAACGGAGCACATGGCCTCAACCCATTGCAATCCGTAGGCATAAGAGTGACTTAAGGAACTACCGCCTGGCGGCTGACAACACAGCGTGCGCAAGGGCCACGCTGGCCACATCAAGGCTATAGAACCTAACAAAGGTGTGGTGGGTAGACCATGAGGCAGCCGCACACATGTCTTAGACTGACACACCACGCAACAACGCCCAGGACGTCGCGACACCTCGCGTGGAGTGGGCCTTAATACCCTCCGGGGGAGCCTTCCCCACGGCAGAGTATGCCAAAGCAATGGCCTCCACTATCCAGTGCGACAAGCGCTCCTAAAGCTTCTGGCATACTCTTCACGCCCAGCCAAGCGCATAGGGCGCACGGCGATTATGACGACATCGCACGGGGCGTGTCGGGGGTCGAGGCCTGAGCGCAGCGCGGCGCGTCCATGGAGATTTTTCTATCAGCGCGTCGGTTTTGCTGCCTGTGCCTGAGATCTCCGTGGTAGGCTATCAGCGGATATCTGCTGTGATTGAGTCCTCACCGTCGTAAAGTCGCCTTCAAAGCATGCTGTTCGATTATAACGAACTAGTTGTGTGGCTTAGCCTTCCCAAATGTGGAGGGGTCGTTTTTTATAATTTAATACATAGAATTGGGAACGTTACATTCAATTTCATTCAGACTGCCTGGAGCCTGGAGCTGCGCACTGAGTATGTTCTGTTTTGGCCCGCGCAGAGTGCGCGCGCCCTCCTCTGAGCCCCGCCTCCAGCGCGTGCGCGAAGAGTATGCCAGAAGCTTTAGACAGTGCCACACCCAGGGCCCGTGGCCCAAAGCAAACCAGTAGCTGGTTACACGTGCGCAGCGTGTGCGTCCTGCCCATGTAGGCCAGGATCGCACGCACCAACAAAGCGTGTTCAAGCGTCGCTCCTCCTCCGAGTTGAAAGGAGGGGGACAAAAGGCAGCCAGGTTCACGACCATAGATCTGAAGCTGGCATTGATATTCTTAGGCTGGTAGGCGGGGGTTAGGCCGAAGCGTAACACTTCGCTCGTCATCAGCAAATACCAAGCAAGACTGTTGGACCGGCAATCAGGTCGCCAACCCTCTTGCCTGAAGACAAGGCTAACAGCAGTGCAGTCTTCAAGGACGGGAACTTTAGGTCCACAGTTTCCAAGGGCTCGAACAGGGGACCCGAGAGACCCTCCGACACCATGACTCCCACTTAGGGAAGACATTGCATACCCGTGGTCGCAGTCTGCGTGCCCGTTTCATAACCCGGGAGACCAAAGGAGGCTCCCCACCGGTTTCCCTTCGATCTCCATATACATTAGACCTGAGGGGACTGGCCCGCATCATACAGGCTCTGCAGGAAACAGAGGATGGGCTGAAGGGATGCGCGGATTCGATACTGGTATCGGGTATCGGCCCCGATATAGCACAAAATTCTAGATCGGGTATCGGTGGCAAATGGCCCGATCCATAGACCGATCCATAGGGGCCATTCTATTCACTCTAATTCTATGTGTGTGCAGCGTGTGACGTCATACGCTAGCACGCCTGCCTGGCTGTTTCCAAACAAGCTGATGTAGGCTAGGCAGCAGCAGCTAACAGCATGGAGCAAGCCAAAGGATCACCTATTTGGAGGTATTTCACGCTAGCTACACCAACCAGTTTGACACAGGGCTCGACATTAACAGCTGCCCAGTTGATAAGGTGACATCACACACGGACCCTCTCTCTCCCTCTCTCATCTCCCTGACGCAGCCCTGCTTGATTAAGAGCAACTCCGACTCCGCAGCTAGTTAACAATCTTTAACGAGCAGCAGCTGTTGCATGCTCGTATGTGGTGAAACACTGTCCAGAGACAATAAGATGGACTGTCTATAACCCTGAAGTTTGCGTGAGGACATAGCCTACATGTAAGCTGTGATATTTCTGTTGTGAATAATTCTACCTCATTCTGTTTGTTTGTTTAGCATAGCCTACTTGCCGACATCTTGCTCAATTGACTGACGGTTTAAGTACCCTACTTTTCAGATGAAGTTACCTTACGTTATTATCAGTGCTGGTCAGGCTAATGTAGGCTAATGTTGATTATTGTGTGCTAATAATAGTAGCCTAATTCTGTATGGCTTTATTGGTGTATGGACACAGGTGAAATGTTTATTACTCTCCCTTATTAAGACAATCTGTTAATGTGCTAAATAAAGACCATTTATTTGCTTATGTTTATTTCAGACCCTGTAATATCTGTATGTTCACTCAGTTCATGGAAATAATCAAACCTCAAACAACAAAGGATTCTCTGACAGGAATCATATCCATATTGTACCACCAACCCATGCCAGTTGACTAAGTGCGCATAGTATCTTAATTACTAAAATATAAGGTGACTAAGAATGGCAACCATATTACAGTTTCAGCAACCAAAAGCTGATGCCTAGCGACTGTGGAGTCGCAGGGCTGCATTGGGGAGATGAGAGAGAGAGAATCTGTGTGTGATCTGTGATGTCATCTTATTAATATCGATTTAGGGTTTTAGGAATATTAGAAACATGTTTATTTTGGGGTGCACATTTTGCTGTTTGCTGTCCCTATTGTTTATATGTTAAAATGTGGTTGCCACTGAGGCAACCACAGGCCAATTTTTTTTATGGTTGCCAAGGGCAACTGGACAGCCATTAATGTCAAGCACTGGTATCGGATCGGTACTCGGTATCGGCCGATACAGGACCCCCACATATCGGAATCGGTATCGGAGGCGAAAAACGCGGATCGGAGCATCCCTAGGCTGAACGCCACAGCTCACTGGATCCTCGTTACGATCTGCGCACCAGTGGGAAAAGACTCTCCACTTGTAAGCGTACTGAGAGCGCATGGACACCACGCTCATGGGCAACCCTTGAGCTAACAGGTGCTCCCATTCAGGAACCAAACCGCCAACTTCCATCTGGAAGGCGCGGGGTGGAGTATTTCGTCCTTCGCTTGTGACAGGAGGTCCTTCCAGCATGGCAGCGGCCATGCTGCCCTACCGACAGCGAGATGAGGTCTGCAAACCAGATCTGCGCCGCCACCAGGATAGGTGACAGGCCCTGCTTCCTCACTCTGTCCAGGACAGACTGGATCAGGGGGAGGGGGGGGGGTTGCGTAAAGGCTCTCCCTGGGCCACACGTGCGCGAACGCATCGTGGCCTAAGGGGGGTCGTTGTTTTCGACAGCGAACCATAGGGAGCAGTGTGTTGCGAGCCGCAATGGGAAGAGATCGACGTGGGCGCCTTCCCGGCGTTCAATGTCACGCACTCCACCATTCGCAGGGCGTAGCCCGTGACCATACGGAGCTCCGTATAGGCCTCCGGAGTGGCGGCACCCTGCAGGTCTGCTAGCAGGGCCGCCTGATAGCCCTGGAGAATGGCCAAATTGTTGGCCATCACTGCCACCTGGCCGGACGGCAGATACGACTTTTCGGCCAGCTTGGCCGTCGTCTGGCAGGCCATGGAGGGAAGCTGAGGCCTGTTGGAGGACGGAAACAAGTGGGCTGCCACCGCCTCCTCCAGTGGTCGCATGGTCGCGTAGCCCAGGTCGGGCTCGCCATCCAAAACCGACCACACGGCGAACCCCTGTGAAGGGGCCCTGGCCTCCTGCGGGCGTCCCTAGGACGTGCGTACAGTGTCCCATACATCCGGGCACAGCGGCCTGTGACGTTGAGGCTGACGGGAGGGAGGCTGAAATAAATCGCCCATGCAATAGGGAGCTCGGTGGGGGGAGGGGGGGAGGCCCAGACGATGCCCAGACGATGCCCAACTTCTCCACTGTCCTGGCCATTACCTCTCTGAACTGCCTTTGGTAAGGCTCGCCAGCAGAGGCGCGGGCCTCATCCTCGGCCGCTTTGGACGAAGCGGCCTCCGGCTCCCACATGCCCTCGCAGTCCTCGTCGTCACTCAGTTTGACCTGTACAACGAGGTCCTCACGATCATAAATGTGATCGTATTCCAGGCTGCCTGCGTCAGCCTCATGTGGCACCAAGGAGTCGCCCCACTGCATTGGGCGAGTCTCCAGCGAGGCCTGAGAGGCGGCGTGGCCTCCGAGCCCAGCCGGGCGGGAGGCGACACGCTCCGTGGCCTGAGCGGGAGCTTGGCCTACGACGGGCAAGCCACTGGAAGGCATGTCCCCCCAATGGCGGCGCGCCGACATGAGGAGTGCATCACACTTCCTGCAAAAGTGTCGGTCCGCCAAAGTGTGCTCAGCATGCTCCGGTCCCAGACACAACATGCACAGATCGTGTGAGTCGTCGGTAGCCATCTCAGCACTGCATCGGCTGCACTGACGGAACGGTGTGTTCGCGTCCATAGCTGGGCAAGATGGGTCCGTGGACACAACCTGGCCATTGAGGCGAAAGAAAAAAGCCACGAAGTGTTTTCGCCTAACCTAGCAACGGCTAACAAGCTATCAATCAATCAATCAATCAATCAATCAATCAATCAATCAGTTTAATACATGTCCCAGAAGGGCACTTTGGTTCACATCAGCCCATGCAGACGTGTCTATGCTATGGTTATGGTTGCTATGGTGCTATGGTGCAAGCAACAGTAGAAGCTAGCACTAGGCAGGCAGCTGAGCTAGCTATAACACTACCCCAGCCAGGGAGGTAATTAGCTCGGGCTAGCGTAACTCAACAGCTAATAGATAGCCACAGGCTGGCTAGCTAAAGAGACTACCAAGCTAGCTGTGAACAGCATGAGAGAAAATACTCTTTCGCAGTGGGTCCTGCCGTTCCTGGCAAACCTGGTTCGACAAAGTCGTGCAGTCTTCGCCCGCCGCTCCCGTTGGGGTTGATGGAACACGAGGAGACAGGTGTCACTGCTGCGTAAGAGCTAACCGTAAGCTAGTTTAGGGTCAAGAGAAAGACAGACACGTCTGCATGGGCTGCTGGACTAAAGCAGAGTGACGATATGGCAAGATGGCACTGGCGTGACGTTTTCATCACGAGGCGAAGCAGGTGGCCGTGCCCATGCCATTGCCAATGTCACCTTCAGGCGTAATGGATGGTTTTATAGGGGTCAATTTTGAGAAAATAGACATTGTCCAGTTGGTGCGCTGCAGGGAGCAGCTTGGCATAGTGTGAGATTCCGAAGTTCCAAATGAAGTAAAACCTCATTTTCACATATCGGATCGTATTGTGAGATAAGTGTATCGTCTCGTCCCTTCTAATTAGAGATGTCGAAGGTTAACCGTTAACCGTTAACCGTCGGTTAAGCATGTCAGTCAAACGGTTAATTTGCATAATAGATTTGCATACAACGTGTTGTAAATGTGTTGATTTTTTTCCCTCCTTCCCGAGAACCAATGTTAACGTAGCCTACTGTAGCAGCATTATATAGGAATCAAAAGCTCCTGCCACTGCCAGAACAACATTCATTTAGAGAAAGGCTTTTCCAAATGTTTAGAGAAAAGCAGTGTGCATTCTCACTGACTTCTCTGTCTCTCTCACTGTCCGCCCCTCCCCCCGTGTGCTTGAGATGTGCTGTGTGATAAACTCGCGTCAGTCAGCAGGCTGGCTCTTTCAAAGGAGAAAGCTCTGACTTCACACCCAGCGAAACAATCAGCCCATGTTCTATCATTTCGGTGGGACTATCTGAAAATAGCGTTAAAAAACGTTACCTACTGCCAAGCGTGGAAAACTGCATAAATCCAGTCTCATGGGAGCCCTGTACTTTCACTACGTCCGTTCAGTGCTTACTTTAGAGCAGGGATGGGCAACTTTGATGATAGAGAGGGCCACAAAAAATGTCCTTGCTACCAGAGGGCCAGATTTTGCTAAGGGCTGGGGGCCGAATGGCGCTAGCGCGAAAAATTTGGGGCATTTGAAGCCAGGTTTAGAAGAATAACTCATTTTAACAGTTGTGATGTCATTATTGAGTCTTAACCACCAATATTTGATCCTTTACTCACTCATATGTCACCACCTGCTCTCCCTGCAGGGCTTGAAATTAACTTTTTTGACCACCTGCCAATATGGCTGCTAGATTTTAAAGTTACCAGCCAATTAGAATTTCCACTAGCCAAAATGTTTTTCTTGAAATAAACCAGATTATGAGTGGGTTAATTTAAGCATAAGTATCAGTAAGTGGCCCGGGATTCTCAAAGCCTGTGTTGAGGGTCACACAAGAACAAAAATGCACTCTTGAAGCTAAATAAATCAAAAAAAGTTAATTATTTAAATTTTTACTTCAATATAGAACAGCCATTTCTTACACATGAGATTACTTTTAGCCTTTTAGTCATAAAGATTATTAAAAGATATTCCATATTCCAGACTGAAATGTTATAACAGAAGTGGAGTATTGGCCAGAATGACATGAACATTTGGACACTTATTCAGCGGGTATCTTGCATGTTGCGTTCAGGTGCACTGTAATTTATTTATTTAATTTTCTTTTCAATTCCAGCGCGGGCCACACAGGGGGCCGCCAGTTGCCCACCCCTGCTTTAGAGAGACAGATCGCTCCGCTGTCATGGAACCGTGAGGTTACTTTCACTTACGTTCAGTGTTTAGAGTGATTGCTCCTCGTGTTTCAAGCAACAAGCTGCATCTTCCACATCGATTCTACTGAGGAATATGCACACTTTTAACGTAAGTTCTCTCCGGGTCTGTCTGTCTCTCAGGTGTAATAATCCCACAATGATCACAGCTTTGTAACAAACATCACAGGCTGTGTGAAAGGGGCTCTCTGTAACTTGACCCTCCCGCTGCCCCGCCTTCTTCTATACACACAGAAGTGCCTTTTAAACATGAACTCTGGATCATGTCTGGATACAGAGAACAGGATATTTTCAGGTTTTGCCTTTCTAAACATGAGGGTCTTTGTTAAGAAACAACTGGATATGAGCCGTTTTTTTCAACTCAACTCAACATACAGGGGGTGGAAAAACTAGTGAACGTGAAGTGAAGTGAAGTGAGTCACGAAGAGCCACTATGGCAGATCTGCGGATAATGACCTGCCACTGTTTAACTGCACCTCCTTTTGCGCTAATCACACACGGTGAGCGAGGTGAATAAGATACGGACTCGCGGGAGTGCGCGTAGGCCGGCTAATTGTTATTTAACATGCAGGCCAACCGGCTAGGAGCGGGTTATACTGTAATACGGATTCCACTGCATGTTAAGAAGTGGCTAGAGGCTGCTGATCTCTCCATGTGCCTGTCTGTGCCCCGGCTGGACCCCGAGCCGGGAGCAAAATTAAATATCGCTATTGTAGACATTATGACATAAGACATAAGATTAATGTCAAATTCAAGCAGATTTGTTAGTGTAGGAAGTAGGGTTGGCACGATGGACGATGGCATCGACCATCGTGATGGGCCGACCCCCCATCGACCTCTGAGCCTTCTACATCGGATCATCGTAATTAATTATCTGTTCGAATTAAATTTTTGCAGTTTAAATAATAAAAAATACCAAGTCCACTTACCGTGATGCGTGGGGGACGCGCCGGCGGCATTAAACGAGTGCACCCAGTTCAGACTCAGAGAAGCCTCCCCTCCCCCTCCCCCGCTCTAGTGCTTATCTGCACTGGGTGCGCTTGTTTAAGTCGCCGGGGCATCCCCCGGGTGTGAAAAGTCAGTTGTTTTGTTGTGAAAACTTTTAAGACAAAGAAGAAACTTCACGTTTTTTCCTGTTTTCAACCCAAAGTGAGTACAAGTCTTCAACTGTGAATTTAACTCGCCTGTTTCCAAAGTGAAAGTTGAAGTCGCTCCATTACATACGATACAGCACTACCAGCAATATTGAACGGCGCAAAACAAATAACGTTAACGTTACAGATCCTGACCAACAACGTGTGTGTGTGTGTGTGTGTGTGTTGAATTTAACTAGCTGGCAGATTTGCGTGGGCTTTTGAACCTAATGAGAGAGAGTTGAGGAGACTGGAGAGAGTTGAGAGAGAGCAGCTACTGCTAGCTGTTAGAGCAGTAGCTGCCGCTGCTGCTACTGCTTGAGTCGCCTGGCTCTGTGCAGTAGTAGCCTGCCTGTCTGTCTCATGAAGAGCTCAGCTGTCCTGCTTTTAACGTGCATTGCAGTGGCGGATGGCATAAATGACGATGCCATCGTCAATCACGATGTTTGACTGTGAAACAATCACGATGGATATTTCTTGTATATCGCACAACCCTAGTAGGAAGGAAGCAATGCAGTCCGGACTCGCACACAATAAAATAATGCAGTCTGCAAAAATGCAGTCTGAAACCCTATGGAGCGCTGTAATGAAAGGCACCTCGCCGCATCGGCAGCGGTCGTCAGACTGACAAAACAGCTTGTCTGTGAAGCAGGGCTGCGTGTCTGACCAGGTTAAAGACCGCTAATATCAGCCAGCTACCGTTCGTTACACATCAAATGGCATCAACACAAGTCCGCCTTCTGCTTGACTGCCTGAACTCCGTGCATTATGCTGAAAGTATTTTACCTCTTAAATGGCCACGTAACGCCGGCATTACATTTCAGATGTTTTGCTGTTCATTCATCATTCATCCATTCATAACGTGGTGAATTCTGAATGAATCTGTTCATGCCACATACCAAATGAAAGCTCTGAAAAGTTATAGCCGTCCGTGTACAAAGAGTGCAGACAAAACAAACCGATCAGAGATGGGACCTACCTACGTTCCCTCTACCACTGCACCACCATGTCGCACCACCAAAACAACATGGCTCATGGTAATCCTGGTATTGGAGATCAAGGTAAGGGTCCAACGAACCAAACTAGTCATTACATTCAGTCACCACACCATCCTAACTCAATCGTCAATAAAACGATATTTGTTGACTTTGCAAATCCGTGAAGTAGATATTGTTTAGGTCTCCATTGGCGCACTCCGCAAGTTTGAAGTCGGTGTGAAGTGGATGTCCACCCCCCACCACAACAACTCAAAATCCTGTGGGAAACACGATTGTTTACATTTTTTTAGCATTTTTTATTATGATTTATTGTATGTGTGCATGAGGCCTGTGATGTCTGTCGACCACACTGGAGGCTATTCTATTTCTGGTTCTATTTTCCCATTCTGTTTTGTGATTGTTTCTTCAGGCAGACGAAGCCTCTGACGTTTGCCGACTGCATCGGAGATGAGCTGCCGGTGGGCTGGGAGGAGGTGTTCGACCCCGCCGTGGGAGCCTACTATGTCGACCACAACACCAGTGAGTCACTCCCCCCTCCCTTCCTCAGTGCTGATGAAACCAATTTTAAATATCAAATTAAAAGTATCTAAGAAAATTTTAAAGAACGCGCTTACAAATACTCACCACTCATACTGATACTTACGCATCACTTAGCATCCAATCATATCACCTTATGTTCCAACACAGGGGTCAGCCAGTTACTTCCTATTGTGTTTACACTTCCTGTGACAGTACAGTCACATGTGTGAATGTACCTACTGACTGTAAAGCGCTTTGGATAAAAGCGCTATATAAATGCAGGCCATTTACCATTTACAGTACTAGCGACCAGGTAAAACAGACGGTGTTTTGAACAGGAAGTCATAACACAACTGGGTCAAGTGGGCGGGGCTACATAAGGTGAATAGGTAACCACTAACCAGTAACATTAATGAGGGCTCTGGCACTCGAACACCTAAATGGAATTTAACCATCATTAATGGCATTGGTTAGCCTCGCTCCAGATATCAGACTAGGTATTCGTTATACCTGCTTTACTTCCTGCTTTACCACCTCAAAACAGTTGCTGTGAAATGGGTCCACTCAACTGCTAGACCCATATTGCTAGGTGGAAAAATAACATTATTTAAAAGATTTAAGAATTCTTGAACTTTTGCAATTCTTTTTTATTATAAAGGTTTTCCACTGCTGTTTTATTAAAGCGCTAAGCCACGCAAGGCCCATATGGACGATTTTAGTGTTTTACTCTGTTTTTTATGTTGCTCCTAACAATGGCTCTTGGCTATAAAGCTTGGACTTGTGGCTTTAAGTTTCAGTCCCACCTGATATAAAGGATGTGCACGACTAGTCGGTTAAAAGTTTAAACGCCAGTACTCGCTAGTCGTTTACCAGAAATACCCGTTGCTAAAACTAATATTTTAATTAATAATTTACAATGCCGTATACGTATGTAAACTGTTGTGTCTTTTGTAGCCACCACCCAAGTGGTAGCCCTTTCCCTGCTAATGCCTGAATATAAACAATTCAGCATGGTGGATAGTGGGAACAGACAGATGACATCTCGTAAAACCAGTGCGGTTTGGCAGTATTTTGATAGAGAAAATTAGAATAAGGTTGTATGTATCAGAATAAACTGGCACATAACCACTCGACCGGCGCAATCGCAATGCGTAACTAACTACATTCAGCACAGCCATATGGACATTAATCTGCAAGGATAGCCGGGCCTGATGCTAGTTTGCTACACTGCAAACCAATATGACATCGCTCGGTATGAAAAGACAATGCAGCTCATCGTGGCAATGAATGACTGCGCGAGATGCTTCTACTCAACTGTGTTGAAGGTAAAGGCTTCTGCAAGTTAATGGACTAACATAGCCTATATTGAGCCCGAAAACATGGTGCTGGGATGAGTTGTCAATCATGTTTTATAATGTGCACAAAGCACCACACACGAACGTAACAGATAATCACTTGTTTCAAATGGCTCTTAAATAAACGTAAAAAAAAAACAAAAAACAAAAAACAAACAGACATTGATTAAATTGTGCTAAATTTGGGGTTTTAATTTTTTTTAACTATTCGACAGGGAAATTGGTCACTTTGGAACCTCCCTAATGTAAACCCCTCCCCCCTTCCTGCAGAGAGCACCCAGCTGGAGGACCCGCGGGCCCAGTGGCAGCGAGAGCAGGAGGCCATGCTGCGGGAGTACCTGGGCGTGGCGCGCGACGCGCTCAGCGCTCAGAGGGAGATCTACCAGGTGAAGGAGCAGAGGCTCCGCCTGGCACAGCAGGAGTACAGGCAGCTCAACGACACCTGGAGGGACAAGTCCACCTCACAGACCAGCTGTAAGTCTGACCCTGGATAGATCAACCAAGGATGGAGTGGTCAAGTCCCAGGGTCTGCGTAGTGTGTAGGGAAACTTTCTGTTTCTGCCAAAGCCTTTTATTCAGTCAAAAAAACTGGATTTAGAAACTTCTCACTGTGACGTTATTTCTCAAAAGCAACTAGCAACAAATGTAGCTACTGTTTTGGAATAAAATTCCAATGTGTTGACTGCCAAAGCATTTGGCAACAAAATTGATATGGTTACGGGTGTGGGCAGGACAGAGATAGATGGAGTCAGTGCTGAAGAAGACCAGATGGTTGGTAGCAACACAGTTACTCCTCATCTGGAGGGACAACAGCCAAGAGGAAAGAAGGATGGGAGGGAGGGTCCTTTGACGATTTCCCTTGCCATCAGTTTCATCATCATTTCCTCAGATACAAACTCAGATATCACTTATTTGCAGGGGTGCAAACCTGTCACCTGTCGGCGAAATTCGCTGTTTTGAATCCAAAATAGGTCATTTGTGTGATTTGTGTAGTTCCGATGAGTTTTTGAAATGGGATTGGAGGGGGGGGCGTTGCCGGCCGCTGACTTCTGAGTTGTCAAAAACAGATTCACGCTGATCATCAGTGTGTGCTATGACTGAGTCTGTGTGCCACAGCGCGCTGTCAATCTCTCCCCCCGCATCATGCACACACACAAAGACGGGGAGATACCAAAATAAAACGTTTCCAATGGCTTCTGTGTGCTTTAAGTGCAGAATCGTTTTATTTTGAAAATATCCGACTGGAAGTCGTATTGTTATTATCGTTAACTAACACAGGAGAGGAGCCGGTCAGTGCAGTCTCTCAGGCCCAATTCCAATTCGCCCCCTTACTGACTCAAGCCCTTAGAGGCGCGTTCACGTGAAGGGAGTGAGGGTTTAGGGATGTCCCACGGTGAAATCGCAAAGTGAACGAGGGCTCAGAGTGAGCCCTTTCTGCCCCCTTACCGTAAGGGAGCAGCTATGGCCACTTAGGCAAAGGGAATTGCCCACAATGCATAGCGTTGTGAGGTATAAAACGGGGAAGGCTGCAAATATCAGTCAAAAAAATAAAACACACGCGCGAAACGAACGCGGTGTTTGCGAGTGCGCTGGAATGCCTTAATTGACAATGAAACATTACATTAATAGGGATTTCAGATTAGACAAAAATATTATATCAGAGGAATGCAAGTAGTTATTTTACACAATCCTAGAATAATCATCAATCATTTCTATTACAATTGCAATCACAACTTTTTTGATGAATGAGAAATAGTTTTACCGAATCTGTATTGTACAGTATTGACATTGTGTATAATGTTGGGTGACATGTCATTATTATGCTTATTTTAATTATAATTCCACATGTTGCAGATTGCAGATTTTGCAGTAGGCTACATTTATTTTTAAATGACAGAGCCAGAGCCTGGATGAGAACAGACTCATCAGGGAGTCTATCCCTCAAACACTTTAGGCATCTTGACAATAAACAATATATAGCGAGCCCCAAACGTGCCAGAGTCAACATCATCTTGTCAAGTGCAAAGGGCTCTGCTGTCCCAATCCTCATATTTATCCAATGTGGATCCCTTCCACACTTGATGACTCAACCACTTTCAGATGGCGGCCATTAGAGGGACTGAGGGGTCAGGGCTTGAGTCTTTAGGGGGCGGATTGGAATTGGGCCATAGTGTGGTCTGCGTCTCTGCTTCGTTAGCTGGTTTTGCACGCTGGCATGACCATACAGACCAGACTCAAAATAGATGGAATTATAATGTGTCAGACACTGGTTTTGTACGCAGGAGACAAGGCTGCAGCTGTAGCAGACAATAGTTCTGGCTAATGTTAGCTGGATGGCATGACAATGACATCCTAACGTTAGTGTGTAATGTTAGCAACGCTACGTTAGCTAGCATCCCACTAACTAAGACTATCAAGCAGATTCTGTTACGTTACCCAACATCAGAGATGGGCACTTGAGACTTGGTGACTTGGAGTCGACTCGAGTCCCTGTTTTGATGACTTGTGACTTCACTTGACAAAAACATAAATGACTTGAGACTTACTTGGACTTGGAAGTTAAAGACTCGAGACTTGACTTGACTTGAGAGGTGATGACTTGGGTGACTTGTTTGTGTTTGTCTGTTTAAATAATGAAATCATAACGTAACATTGTCCAAGTTTCTCTGTCTGTCCGGTATGCGTCAGTCAGTGCATGGCGAGTGCAAGCTAGGAGAGGAGACGGAGAGAGGAGTGTGACGGACAGCCAGTCACCCAATCACCACAATCCCATAAGGAGGATCATGACTGAGTCATCCAATGACAAATTGTCATCCAGTCATCCTTATAGCATTGTCGTGATTGGATGACTGGCCGTCAATCAATCATCTCACTGGATTGCACACAGCTGCGATATTCTTCAAACAGGCAGAAGGGACAGGGGCGGAATCTAACAACGTTTGATGTTGTAGTCTGGCTGTCAGTGTTTCACTGTTTAACAGTGATTGAGAGGAAATATTTATTAAATACTTTTGGCCAGCGGTGCGCCAGCGCAGGCCCGTAGACTATCGGTTCGATCGTAGACTGCGAGCACGCCAAGAGATCTTAAAATATTCTGCACAAGCTTGCGCAACACGGTCTCCAAAGTTCCCAATCATCCTACAACTCGTTCTAGTTGTGAGATGTATATATACCCCGCCTAAAAATGTGCTTTAGACTTAGGGTGTTAATTCATATAGTCAATTTTTAATTCGTATTTTGGCCAACATTGAAATATTACAACTTGTGGTAAAAATTTGGTAAAAATAAATATTACTATCTACCACTTATTTAGCATCATTTGGTTGCTTCCTTGTCAACCACAATGCAACCCCAGGGGCTTCCTCCGTACATAACCCCCCACTAAAAACATGCAGAAGATCGTCATCCGACCAGTGACGACAACATCTGAAGTTTGTCCGCGGGCGCTGGAAAGAAAAAGCGACCACTGCTCCTGGCCTGCCCCCTGGAGGAAAGGACAAGCCTGGATGGGTCAAATGCAGAGGACATATTTCACCGGCCACCGTCAGCATGAGTGTGTGTTGTGGCCGCATGCATGTGTTGTAGTGTTCGTGTGACAATAAAGACGGGCTTCCGTCTGAAATCGTGTTTAAATCGTGTTTATCATGGGACATTATGCAAATGTATGTGTCAGCCCTGGGTTGGAGGGGGGAGAGGAACATGTTGTCAGCTGTGTGTGTGTGTGTGTGTGT
Source organism: Poromitra crassiceps (assembly GCF_964638095.1). Lineage (NCBI taxonomy): Eukaryota > Metazoa > Chordata > Actinopteri > Beryciformes > Melamphaidae > Poromitra > Poromitra crassiceps. The sequence goes on from NC_139623.1 coordinate 19,145,242, forward strand.
GTGTGTGTGTGTGTGTGTGTGTGTGTGTGTGTGTGTGTGTGTGTGTGTGTGTGTGTGTGTGTGTCAACAATGCTTTTCTGCACTGGCATATACAGTATAGGTTTCCAGCCTTGTTTATATTAATATGTTTTGATTGAGAAGAGGTAAATACTCTAAGTTTAAGCTATTTGTTTTTGTTTGATTACATTGTAGTATGTCAGCCTTCACTGTTTCACTGTTTAAAACTGACGTGGCAGATTTTTTTTTTTTACTGAGAAGCAGTTCAGAAATAAATAAGCGTTTATAAAGTTATTTGGCTTTTGTTTGATTACATTTATTTCACTGAATATCAATGATTGGAACACAAATTAAATTCATCATACTTTTTGAACGGGTTAGATAGCCTACCGTAAATTGGCCAATAATATCAGGTAGACGGTAGGGGTGTCACAATATATCGTCCCACGAAATTTCGCGATAGTAAAACGTCACGATATGTATCGTTGAGATGAAATCTCATATCGCAAAAAAAAAAATTTTTTTTTTTTTTTTTTTTTTTTTTTTAAATAGACTAAGAAACGTCTTTGTTTGTTGAAGTTCAATGTGTGGAAAGTAGTTCAGTTGAACAAGTCTCTGAAGAGACACGAGAAGTTATACAGGAGAGAAACCATTCAATTGAGTTTCTGGCAAAACTATTTACTTGACAGGAAAAACTGAAGATGCATAAAAAATAGATTAAGAAAAGTCTTGTTGTTTGAGTTTGAAGAAAAACTGAAGATGCATAATGAGAATTTATACTGCTGAGAAACCTTTTAGTTCAAAGTAAATCTAAGTGACGGTGTAACTCATTCTATTTCAAGATAAGCCTTATCTCCAATCTCATGTTTTTTCTAGTTGTTATTGTAATAACAATTTCCCACAACAGCATGTTTTGTATTTGTGCATTTCAAATAAAATACTACTTTTCCAGTCATATATTGTCATTATTCAAGTTTTAAAAAATATTGTTAAAATCGTATCGTATCGTATCGTTATCGTGAACCCAGTATCGTGATACGTATCGTATCGTGAACTGAGTGTATCGTGACACCCCTAGTAGACGGGTATTAATACCATGTTCTTATTTCTTTATAAAGAAAGGTAAGACTGCAGTATTTGGGCGTGGGGAAAAAAAGTGACTTGACTTGGGACTTGACTTACCTTAACTAAGGACTCGACTTGACTTGACTTGACAAAACCTGTGACTTGACTTGACTTGCCCAAAACAAAATGACTTGGGACTTGCTTGAGACTTGGACCAAATGACTTGGGACTTACTTGAGACTTGGACCGAAGTGACTTGGTCCCATGTCTGCCCAACATGGAATTCAAGATCGCTAAAATGTGTTGGTGACCATCTGCGTATGCTGTCTGATAGCTAATGTTAACCCATCTAAGAGCAGGTTTGGGTTTGGCTAAATGGTTTCAACTTAAAGGAACACCTAAAATCCAAAATACACAATTCCCTCTCACCTGTAGTGCTATTTATCCATCTATATCATTTTGTGTGAGTTGCCTGAGTTTTGGAGATACACTAAATGCAAAGCCCATCATGGGCCATAGGCTCAATCACCATTGTGTTAACTCAGTTGGTTGTAGATAGTGACAGACATTTATCTATCTATCTATACTATAATGACGATAGCGTCTGTCTGACTCTCTGTCTCTCTCTCTCTGTCCTTCGCGTATCTCGAGAACCGTTGGTCGGAACGACTTGAAACTCGGGGAGTGTGCTGAGTGCAGGGAGCTGAATTTCGTGCAATTCGGCATAGCGCCATCTACTGGCAACACAAAAAGCGGGTTATCTCAATAGCCATTCACCTGATCGACTTCAAACTTGGGGAGTGTGCTGCTGGGAACCCGACATAGAGCAGTGCCGAATTTTGTGCAATTCAGCACAGCGCCACCTACTGGCACCACAAACGTAGCGTCTGTCTGACTCTCTGTCTCTCTCTCTCTGTCCTTCGCGTATCTCGAGAACCGTTGGTCGGAACGACTTGAAACTCGGGGAGTGTGCTGAGGGGAACTCAACGGAGTGCAGGGAGCTGAATTTCGTGCAATTCGGCATAGCGCCATCTACTGGCAACACAAAAAGCGGGTTATCTCAATAGCCATTCACCTGATCGACTTCAAACTTGGGGAGTGTGCTGCTGGGAACCCGACATAGAGCAGTGCCGAATTTTGTGCAATTCAGCACAGCGCCACCTACTGGCACCACAAACAGCCGTTTATCTGGAGAACTGTTCATCCGATTTACTTCAAACTTGGGGAGTGTGCTGATGAGAACTCAACGTAGTGCAGTGCTGAATTTCTTGCAATTTGACATAGGGCCACTTACTGGCAACGCAAAAAGCAGTTTTTCTTGAGAAACAATTGTCCGATTGACTTAATTTATCTCGATAGTCATTCATCTGATCGACTTCAAACTTGGGGAGTGCGCTGCTGGGGACCTGACATAGAACAGTGGCAAATGTTGTGCAATTCGGCACAGCACCACCTACTGGCAACACAAAAAGCGGTTTATCTTGAGAACCGTTCATCCGATTGACTTCAAACTTGGGGAGTGTGCTGAACTCGACGTAGTGCAGTGCTGAATTTCTTGCAATTTGACATAGCGCCACCTACTGGCAACACAAAAAGCAGTTTATCTTGAGAAACATTCGTCCGATTGACTTCAAACTTGCGGAGTGCGTTTGCTGGAGTGCGGTGCCGCATTTCATGCAATTTTGACTTGTGCATAGTCATAGTGCCACCTTTGTCTTTGTCTTTATTTAAGATCCCCATTAGCTACAGCAGAGCTGCAGCTATTCTTCCTGGGGTCAAACAACTTGCATAGTTTCAAGACATCAAACAATTTGCATAGTTTCAATCACATACAAAATTTACATTCTGTATAAAAAATACATTCTGTACAAACGGTACAGTTTTGGATATTACATACATACATACTGTACCTTTCAAGGTATTGCATACATCAGAAATACTTACATATCATTACAGATATGTAGAATATACATAAACTACATCACATATTATGTGTATATACCATTACCATATCTTATATATATAATTATACATATAACTATTAGCCTACCATCACCATATATATTATATATTATCACAGTAGTAAGTGCTGTTTTACCAATAATTTAAAATGTTTTTTGCTTTTCTTTTGTGTAATATATGTGGGAAGGGTGTTCCATTCCTGCATACCTCTAAACATGACAGTTCTTTTCATCGCATTTGTTCTAACTACTGGAAGTGTAAAACCTCCTGCAGTAGCATGTCTAGTTGAGTATGTGTGCCTGTTATGACTTAGAGTTACATTTTCATACAGAGATAAGGGGTCTTTAGTGTCAAGAATATTCCACATAAACATAAGAAGTTAATAGAGTAGTCTATTTTTTACAAATGACCAATCCAAGGAGCTGTGCATGGCTGACACATTTGTTTTATGATCACAACGAAGTGCAATCCTAGCTGCTTTATTTTGTACCATCTGCAGTCTCCTTAGATTGGTCACTGCAGCATTAGACCACACCACTGGACAATAATCAAGATACGACAAAATTATAGCTTGAATAACCTGCTTTAGAATCACAGGCGACAGAAATTTTGCACATCTTTTAACAACAAAAATCCCATTACCCATTTTAACTACAAGTTTATCAATGTGTTTTGACCAAGTTAATTTATTGTCTAATATAATTCCAAGGAGGTTTGTCTCCTGGACTTGATTGATTGTCACATTGTCTATTGAGAGTTTCAAGACCGGGTTTGAACTAAGGGCATGACTTGAACCAAATACAATGCTATTTGTTTTTGATGTATTTAATACAAGTTTATTATTTTTTATCCATTCAACTACTGATTTCAGTTCTGCGTCAAGGACAGTATTTAATTCATTTTCTGTGAACGCCGATGTGTATATAGTTGAATCATCTGCGTACATGGAGATGGAGGAGTTATTCAGTACAAGAGGCAGATCATTAGTGAAAATGGTGTAGAGCAAAGGTCCCAGGCAACTTCCTTGGGGCACTCCGCATCTTACTGATTTAGCTTGTGAATAACTACCATTAAAGAAAACTGTCTGTGAACGATTCGTTAAGTAGTTTCTTATCCATGATGATGCTGGCTGAGAGAAACCATAACTTGCTAGTTTTCTCAGCAGCAATCCATGATCAATTACATCGAATGCTGCAGTAAAATCTAGCAGGACAGCCCCAGTCATTTTCTTCTTGTCAATTTCTCTCAGCCAGTCATCTGTCATTTGTGTTAAAGCAGTCGCTGTAGAACGTCCTTTTCTATATGCATGTTGAAATTCAGTGATTAGATTGTTGATGGAAAAATAGCATTGGATTTGTTCACATACAATTCTTTCAATTAATTTGTTCAAGACAGGCAGTAAACTTATCGGCCGACTATTCGGTCCTGAAAATGGCAGTTTTACATTTTTTGGGAGTGGTATCACTTTAGCAATTTTCCATTTTTCCGGACATAGCCTACTGATTCAGAGAAGGATAGATTTATGATGTGACAGATTGCAGGGGCCACTACATCGGGTACCATTTTCAGAAGTCGCACGTCAAGACCATCTACACCAGGTGGTTTTTCTTTGGTATTTCTCAGCAGTTCTTCAATATTCTTTACGGTTACCTTTTCAAAATTAAATGTACAATTTTTGTCTTTCATTATTTTATCTTTTATTAATAAGCTGGATATATCATTATCTATTATTTTCATATCATTTCTTAATTTATCTACTTTTCCTATAAAATAATTGTTGATATTGTTAGCAATGTCAACTGGTTTCGTTAAGAAGCATCCATCTGATTCTAAAAAAGCTGGCGTTTGTTTTCTATTCCTCCCCATTAGCTCATTAAGAGTATTCCATAATAATTTTGAGTTATTTTTAATACAGTTAAACTTATTTTGATAGTACAATTTATTTTTGTTTTTATTTAACTTTGTAACAAAGTTCCTTAATTTTCGATATTCATACCAGTCTAGTCCCTCACCTGATGTGTTTGCTTTTTGTTTGGCGTTTGGCTTTTTGTGTTGCTGGGAACCCGAGAAATTCCAGTGGTAAACTTTGTGCAATTCAACCAATAAGATCACAGCTTTCACGTATCTCCAGGACTGTCCGTCCGATCGACTTCTGTATGTCTGTCCTTCGGGGGAGTGGGCTTAGGCGGACCTGACGGAGTGCAGTGTGGTGGGAAGCGGCCACTGGGCTCTATTTCAGCAACACACTCTCGTGAGATTTGGCAATAGGAACTAGGGCATTCACGACTAGTAGATTTTACTAGTCGACTAGTCGTACCTAAAGGTAGTCGACTAGTCGTTTTAGCAATTTTTTTTTTCTTTTTTTTAAAATCTTTAACACGTTCACTGCCAACAACGTGTAAACACGTTTTCAGAATCCAGCTGTTGACTGCCAGCGACGTGTAAACACGTTTTCAGAATCGATTTTTTTTTTTTGACGGTGGGACGTTGATCTAACCCTTTTACGTCTCTTATATAAGTATTGGACGTGTACAACGTGTACAACCCATTCCACCGACCCACTAAGTGGCGACAAGGAAGTAGGAAGGCAAGCAAAAAGCAGTGTGATCCATTTCCATTCTCATGAAAATGGATTGGCGGAGGCGCTTTCGTTTCCGCGCTGATTGCTGGCGGTGCGGGATTGCGGATGGAGCACACTTTGAGGCACGCAGCGTAAATATGACCAGAGTCGCAGGGGCTTCATCGGAGCTCTCGGCCAGGGCTCCGGGAGGCGGGCGAGTCCAGCCGGGCTTCCTCGGGGAGCGGCCACGCAGACAGGCACAGCCAGGCACAGCCGCACAGCGGCAGCGGGGCAGTGAGACTGGTGACACGCTTGTGGTGCAGCAGGCTATTTTGCAAATTGGAAACAGCCATAAAAGGCTTTTAGAATGGGATTTTCAACCCATTCTTTTTTGTTTCTTTTTCGCTCTAATTTAGAGTAATTTAATTTCTATTCAGAAATTTATTTGAGAGGTCGAGAGTATGAGAAAGTGCATTTGCACAGGTAGGAAAGTGCTTGTGACACGGCGCTGCAGCCAAGAAGAACGCCCACGGAGGGAGGAGTTGAGCAGAGGGGAGTTTCCTGCTGTTATGGAGGAAATTACTGTTCAAAACTATTGTTTAGGTCTTACTGATGCCAAAAATGAATGGTTAAAGTGATCGAATTTCACAAAAAGCCGTTTATCTCTGAATATTTTTTCTGACGCTAAAACCATGCTGTATTCAATTGCTAATGCTTACATAACTACTAACTCTACAAACTAACTCTTTTAGACAGAGAAAGTACACATTCTATTAGTACTTTTGAGATATTGTATGTTCACAAACTCCAAGCAGAAAAGAATCCTCGGCTCTTGTAAAATGAGCCAGAATCCTCAAAAAACGGCTTGGCAGAAGCTACCTACAGCAAAAAAAAACGGCTGGCAGTCAATGTGTTAAGAAAGAACATGAGGGATTTACACGACATACATGGACTATCATATCCCATATCCCATATCCCCCACAAAGAACATCAAAACACAACACAACAAAACAAGAAAACTGCATAAGATACACAATAATCCAAGAACAAACAAGACTATTGGACAAACAACCAAACAAAAACAATGCATCCAGATCCTATCCTGATAAGCCTAATGACACTGGGGTAAAAAGTTCTTAAAGGCACTATGTGTAAGATTCTGCACTATTAAATATCACCAAACCATTACCTTGTATATAATGAGGACTTACAGTGATTCTTTTCTGTGTTTACAACTAAGCCACGCCCCCTCCCTGTGTTGTGATGGCCCTCTCTGTTCTTCCCCTAACATCCCGAACCTGTTTACATAGAAACCCCTCCCCCGAGAGGCCGACCTAGTGAGCCCCTCCCAGCCCACAGCCCAAAACAGAATTTTGTAGACAAAGATGGCGGATCCCTGATGCGGGCATTCCAGACCATAGATATCTATGTTCCAGACATTCCATTCCCTGATCCAGCTTATGTCTGCGGTTTCATACTTTAGCCAAATCGCCGCCGAAAAGAAATATCTCAGACCAGAGTCAACCTTGCCGGTCTGGCTTTCACTAGATGGAGAGCCCTACGAGCAGCTATATCTGGCCTGCAAAGTGACTCGGAGCTGGCGTGTTCTCCTGTATACACACGGTAAGTAACGTTATAGCGTTTGCATGTCCCATTTCAGTAATGTTACGCATGATAGCGAAATGTACAAGTTGTTATCGATATTGTGAATTTGTTCTGGGAATGTTGTAATCACTTGGCTAACTGTTGCTTTTCACGGCTATTCAAATGACTTTACGCTGCTAGTGTAGCCTGCTGCAGGATTTGATCAGCTTGTCGTTCGTGTATAACTTATACACAGACATTCTGGTGACAAGTTGACATGCATGACATAACGTTACTTCCCATTACAAATTTCTAGGGGTGTCACGATACACTCAGTTCACGATACGATACGTATCACGATACTGGGTTCACGATAACGATACGATACGATTTTAACAATATTTTTTTAAACTTGAATAATGACAATATATGACGGGAAAAGTAGTATTTTATTTGAAATGCACAAATACAAAACATGCTGTTGTGGGAAATTGTTATTACACTAACAACTAGAAAAAACATGAGATTGGAGATAAGGCTTATCTTGAAATAGAATGAGTTACACCGTCACGTAGATTTACTTTGAACTAAAAGGTTTCTCAGCAGTATAAATTCTCATTATGCATATTCAGTTTTTCTTCAAACTCAAACAACAAGACTTTTCTTAATCTATTTTTTAATGCATCTTCAGTTTTTCCTGTCAAGTAAACAGTTTTGCCAGAAACTCAATTGAATGGTTTCTCTCCTGTATAACTTCTCATGTGTCTCTTCAGAGACTTGTTCAACTGAACTACTTTCCACACATTGAACTTCAACAAACAAAGACGTTTCTTAGTCTATTTTTGGAAGGGGATTTCCCCCCCCCCCCCCCCCCCCCCCCCCGCGATATGAGATTTCATCTCAACGATACATATCGTGACGTTTTACTATAGCGAAATTTCGTGGGACGATATATTGTGACACCCCTACAAATTTCGCATGCGTTTTCTGTTATAATTACGTCCAGTTGCTGTCACTATGACGCAGAACGGTATAGTAATGTGTAAACACTTAGAAAGGCCATGGAGAAAAGCTAGCTTCGCTAATGTTAGCAGTTTGTTTTTCTATTCTGTCTCACTAAGCAACGTTACATTAGAAAATAGCTGTAACACCGTTCAAACAAATCAAGGTTTGGTAAAAGTATCTAATTCATGACAATGTGGAGGAACCCTGCCTTGATATCTACCACCTACAAAAGAGATGATTCAAATTAATACTAAACACATTTCCATTTGTCTGATTTTCAAGGTGCCAGTCATCCAGAAGAGCTGACAAGATAGAAAACAACTGGACCCACGATTATGATATTTGAGATGGAGAAATTGTGCTTTTATAGCAAACCTGTATAATACATGTTCTATCATCTTTGATGTTTAGATGTTTGCTGTCTGCAATCTTCTGTACACCAATAAAGTTGATATGACTTCATCCATGTCTCTTGGCCACTATTCTCCATTGTAACATTAGATTTGCCTAAAGCTGAGTGTGTCTAGCTACAGTAGCCGACCAGTATTTGTGTTTCTGTGTATATAGCCTACTTTATATAATAGACAGTGTATGTGATGTTTCTCAGTACATTGATTTCACAACTTCGTTTATCAGAAAAAATACTTTATTTGCATAAATAAAATATGGGCTACACCAGAATGACGTGACCAGTTCCATCAGCTATGCGGTTCTTCAGGATGTCGACAAGATCTGCTATCGTCCTACAGCCGACCTTCCTCTCTGCAACCCTGCCTCCTCTTTGTCCCACTGGTGCTAGCCTGGGCTTCAGGCATACAGCTTGGTTTGCCTGCCTATAAAAAACAGCAGTGATTCAAGCGTTTGAAATTAGTTTGAACAACTCTAACAATGAGAAAATACTAGCGTTGCACTATGAATACATTTTGGCCATGTCTTGGTATTAGCAGACGAACAAAAACACAGGTTAAGCTACTCACTGTTGACAGACAGCTGTGGTTAGCTAGCGATGTCCCCAACATTGAATTGAAATCATCCTAATTTAGCTATGTCAACCTGGTTTTAGACAACGTTTTGCCTAACCGTACTTAGCAATAGGGCAGGCTATGCAAAAGGTTAGGTTACAATGTAACCTTTTCAAAATCCATGTAACCGTTACATGGATTTTGATCGGTTATAGCAGATTATACAAATAAGTCTTACCAAGCGGACTATTGTCAATATCCTAAAGGTTTATGACTATCATGTGAAATTTGTCATTACTCAAGCCAAATACATAGCCGAGATGCATTCGTGCTTGTTTTATGTACTTACGTCTGCAGTAGGTAGGCTAGGCACAAAATAGTTGTTTATATCTCCGTTGCTTGGGAGGGAGGGAGGGAGGCGGGGGAACCAGGAAGTGCTCTGCGCTGGTGGGTGGGATCGAGATTGTTTGGGTAAACAAGTTTTGTTATGGTTTGAAATGGCGACATCTAGTGGACAAAAAAATCACACATAGTGCCTTTAAAGTCAAACTCTGTATGTGGCTGCCATATTTTGGGGATGTCTAAGAATCTGCCTTTGCTCTTGTAGTAAATGTTATCCAATGATGGTAGCTTGAGAGTTCATTCCACCAGTGAACTACAGCTGGGGGATTGGATGCTTTCCAATTTAAAGCTATGCATTTCCTAGCTGCCAACAGGGCAAGATCTATGTATTTACTTTGAATGCATTGTTTTTGTTTGGTTGTTTGTCCAATAGTCTTGTTTGTTCTTGGATTATTGTGTATCTTATGCAGTTTTCTTGTTTTGTTTTGTTGTGTTTTGATGTTCTTTGTGGGGGATATTGGATATGGGATATGATAGTCCATGTATGTCGTGTAAATACCTCATGTTCTTTCTTAAAGATTTATTTTTTATTTTTTATTTTTTTGCTAAAACGACTAGTCGACTACTAAGCACAGTGTCAACTAGTGGTTTTACTAGTCGACTAGTCTGTGAATGCCCTAATAGGAACTCATGTTAGCAGGGAGCGATTAGCTAAAGCTAAAGCTGAAGTTCGTTGATGTAGTAACTAAATCTGTGGCTAGAATTTTTTTTTAATGGAATATCTAAGTGTATTGAGCTAACAAGGGGCAGCTTTGTGTTTATATGTGTGGTTTGTGCGGAGTTTGGGGAACTCAGATCTCCATTTCAAGTTAGCTTGCTAGGTCAGCACTAACCCCGCTTAAAGCCTGCTTGAAGAAGAAAACAAGTGTGGGGGGGGGGTGGGGGGGTAACGAGACTTGCTGCTACCAGTTGTTAGAATTTGCGGAGCCTGCGCTGAACCATCCAGATAGTAATAGAAGATCTATGGTTTGTAGGTGTGTCGCGGTGCGTGTATTCGTCCCGTGAAGTCACGGTATGGTCTTCACAGTTCGGTGCGTGAAGCGACAGGACGAATACGATGTCGAATCCAGAAGGTGGTGGTAAACCACCTAAATGCTGTTTGAACTCCATAAACGCCACAGAAGAAGACACACCAAAACAACACAAGGGCCATAGAAATCTGCGTTCACTGAATGGAACGTTTTGTGGAGAGGAAACATTACCGGGGGTCGCTCCAGCGTGTTTATAAACCGTAGCTTCATGCTACTAAACGACAACAACATTGAAGCGTCCAGCAGCACCCCACACTTTGAAAATCGCTGCTGTAGAGTAAAACCTTTTTCTGTGGATTGCCTAGATCTTTTTAAATTGTGGATATTTATTAATTCCCACTTATTAGACACTATTTCTGATGGTAAAATGAGCATAAAAAGCAAAACACAGAATTCAGAAAAATTTGAAGGGAAAAAAACTGAATTTGGGATTTGTTGCTTTTTTTCTCCGTTTTACCGTATTCGTACCGAACCGTGACCCCGAAACCAAGGTACGTACCGAACCGTGACCTTTGTGTACCGTGACACCCCTAATGGTTTGCACCCCTGTATTTGATATCAACTAACTGTTTGTTTTACAAAACTTAAGGAAACAAGTGGTTTTCTCTCAGATGCTGTGCGTTCTCTGTGCTGATGCTGTGATCTTTCAAGCTCAGACAGAAAGACATTGACATTTCTCCTGAGATTTATTCAGTGTCAAAGCATTTCCCCGCAGTGGCTTTAGTTGAAACTTCTTTCCTCTGTGGACTATCTCTGTTTCTGAAGCCTTTTTTTATCAGTGATCCTATGTCCAATATAAAAAACTGTGAAATAAAGATAGACAGGACAGGGACATAAGGCTTCCCATTAACTTCCCTCTTGACTTGTCCCTTCACATCTTATCTTTCCTTCAGTGAATTCCAGGTCGTCCTCTTCCAGCAAGTACGATCCAGAGATCCTCAAAGCAGAGATAGTCACTGCCAAAAGTAGGGTAAGAGCCTTCCCTCACTATTTCCACTGTTTGATCTGTCATCCTGCGTAGATATCACTCGGAGATTAAATAGTAGGAAATATGAATAATTTAAATGATGAGTTCCGAGTGTTATCCACTATTGGGGGGCTAGAATCGTTTGTGAAACGCTTCGTTAACAAAACATGTAAATAAATGTTTACAGCCAGGATCCCAGCCCCTCCCCCCCCTCCCCAAGAAAGCAATTTGAAAGTCAATTGCTGATACATTTCTGTGATTGACAACTTAACTGACTCTTTTTGAGTTGTCCTGATGTGATAAGCGCCACACATCTGTGGTGCCAAATAGGTTCAATGAAATGCTGGCTTATTTGCAGGTCATTTTTGTGCGTGTGTCAGCAAAACAAGAGAAATGTGTCCTTTGCTGGATCAAAAGAATCACAAAAAATTATACATATACTGTTTCACAACTTCTGGGAAATGTCGCGTCCGTCATTGTGAAATGGTGGTTTATATGTTTTTTTTATATGTTCTGTCAGTTTGATGACTGAGCTGTCACTCTGAAAATACGCATCACTTTTTAAAATCCTGAATAGTTGAAAACAAATTATACATATTATATTATCCACATGACCGCATATCTGCACCCAGAGGATAACACATGGATCTACTCCAAACACTTGAACATGTTTACTCTCTGTTCCCCTGCCTGGCTCTCCTGTGTTCCTCAGGTGAACCAGCTGAAGCGGGACCTGGCCTGTATGAAGCAGGGTTAGGTTAAGGTTAGGTTAACCATAACCCCTCTGTGTTCCTCAGGTGAACCAGCTGAAGCGGGACCTGGACTGCATGAAGCAGGGTTAGGTTAAGATTAGGTTAACCATAACCCCTCCTCTGTGTTCCTCAGGTGAACCAGCTGAAGCGGGACCTGGCCTGCATGAAGCAGGGTTAGGTTAAGTTTAGGTTAACCATAACCCCTCCTCTGTGTTCCTCAGGTGAACCAGCTGAAGCGGGACCTGGCCTGCATGAAGCAGGGTTAGGTTAAGGTTAGGTTAACCATAACCCCTCCTCTGTGTTCCTCAGGTGAACCAGCTGAAGCAGGACCTGGCCTGCATGAAGCAGGGTTAGGTTAAGGTTAGGTTAACCATAACCCCTCCTCTGTGTTCCTCAGGTGACCCAGCTGAAGCAGGACCTGGCCTGCATGAAGCAGGGTTAGGTTAAGGTTAGGTTAACCATAACCCCTCCTCTGTGTTCCTCAGGTGAACCAGCTGAAGCGGGACCTGGCCTGCATGAAGCAGGGTTAGGTTAAGGTTAGGTTAACCATAACCCCTCCTCTGTGTTCCTCAGGTGAACCAGCTGAAGCAGGACCTGAGGCCTGTACTACAAAGCAAGATTTAGGTTGATCCTGATAAGTTTGGGTTTAAACCTGGTTTAGCCGTACTACAAAGCAAGTTAACTTCTTACCGACATATATTTCCATAGCAACTTATGCTTCACACTTAACCTGGTCCGCAGCAGGTTAAGTTGCAAGGATAAGATTAGACCTTAAATACACCGCCCACGAACCAATCGAATCAGCAGTTTGGAAAAATGGCCAACCCCTTTCTGGAGGAGTTTCCCATCTAGGAAGGAGCAGGAATTGTAATGTTGAATTAATCAAGGACTAAAGCCTTGCACTTGTTGGCTATTTTAATTAAGCCCTACTTACCACTTTGGAATATGTTTTTATATATTCATTTTTGTGCTCTCAAGTAGCCTAGATACGTTGTTTGACCCCGCTGATCGATTGCAGCTGAATAGTGAGTGGAGAAATATCACTAAACCGGCATAAAAAGGTTACATAAACGTCTCCAAAGCGCACGGTGCCATGTGCGCAAGGGAGCTGAGACTGACGTTGGGTTGGAATTGAAATGGTCATAGCCTACATGCTGGAATAGCCTACTACATCTAAGCAATTTAATATGGGATCACCTGCACACAGGCGATCCCATATTAAGATGATTCATATCTAGGCTACTCCTTTTGCAGCTGCAACTGTGTTGCTTTTGGCCTGTATGATGTGATTGAACTTCATATTTCCAGCATCATTATATGAAATATGGAGATATGCGACTCTGCTGACAATATATGTGACCACAAAATAGGCTATTTTTTATAAATGAAATCTATGCCTGCACGTACCGTGTCGATTCAGTTCAGAAGGCTTTTTTAATTTTTATTATCATTCTTTTTTTTATTGATAGCCTATAGGAATTATTCAATCAGTGCGACTAAACACATCATGACATCATTATTATTCGTTGAGCCTAAATGGTCTATACATACGGATTTTGGACTGAGACATTACACATTACTTCCACTCGCAGTTTATTGAGAGGGTGAATTCAGCTGTGTAGGATACAGGATACGTGGAGGCAGAAACCGCTCTTCAAATAAATGTCTGATGTGAATAAAAGTGGTAACTTTAGACAGTCATTCGGGAACAGACTAATAATATCCAATGCGGATTTTGATTCTGACATAGTAGTAGATGGCTTTGATGAATGAGGAAATAGGCGTGTCTGGCGCTGTAAAAGCTATGGTTCTGAGCTGGAGCGGTCCATATTGCATTGTGATTGGCTAGTTGTTAAAAACCACGCCTCTTTTGCGGGCACGAGCTCATGTGCACGGGCATTTTCATGTGCACGCGCTCTCAACTTGATTAGAAAAACCTGGTTCCACTAAACCAGTGGCAAACGAGGTTCGTAGTACAAGTTAACTACAATCGAGCTGATCTGGTTTAGACAAACCAGGTCAAGGGACAGATCCTGGATCTTCTTATAGAACATTTGTAGTACAGGCCCCTGGCCTGTATGAAGCAGGGTTAGGGTTAGGTTAAGGTTAGGTTAACCGTAACCCCTCCTCTGTGTTCCTCAGGTGAACCAGCTGAAGCGGGACCTGGCCTGCATGAAGCAGGAGCTGCAGTACAAAGAACAGGGCTTTGAGACGCTGAAGGAGTAAGTAGTGAGCCCTGACCTCCTTACACAAATAACCAGGGGATGGTTGCTCAGCCTATGTTCTCTGTGTGTTCCACAGATTCACACCTTGAAAGTAAGGCTCAGTGATATGGTTGAACCAGGGCCCGAAATTAACTTTTTGACCCACCGGCCAGTGGCGGGTAGATGGAAAAAATTTACCCGCCAAGCATATTTTTTACCGGCCAAAAAGAAAACGCATTTTTGTGTCACATATATCCATATATATACATTTTTTTCAGTACATTTCAAGTAGATAAGGTATTACGTTGAAGAATACACACTTAAATAAGAGGCCAGAGTAAAATTTGAAGCAAATTATTTTAATTGATTGATGATTGATTAATCAATACATGTCAAGTCAATCTTATCAATACATGTCAAGTCAATCTTGAGCTTAAATTGTAACCTAATGTTAAACATCAGACTCCTCACTCTCTACCCTCTTTGCAAAGTAAATTTGAAGGTTTTGTAAACATAACTCCTCAGACTCCTCACCCTCTCTCTACTTCTCCTCTTTGCAGCCAATGACTGGCTCTGTTCATGGTCACGAACGGCTTCCAGCTTCATTGATTTACTACCGATGACAAACGTGTTGTTTCTATTTTTCTTTTTGGCATACTTGCGGCACACGGAACAACAACTCATCACTACAGCCCCAGCAGCATCATACTGTAGCCAGTCTCTTGAAACACCGCTATCGCCAAACTTCCACTCCTCTCGAAACTTTCTTTTGTTAGGTGGTCCCGCTCTCGCTGCCGCTTCATCTTTTTCGTCGGAGAAAGCTGCGGTGGGTTTTCTTTTTAGCGGCCGGCTTACTCCCTCGATATGGTTCCACATTGTAACCCATTTAACGTTATATTAAGCTAACGTTAGCTTAGCTATAGCAGGCAGACCGGCGTAACGTTAGCTCCCTGCAGTGCAAGCAGGCGCTGCAGAATGCAGATGGCCACGGCCAGTCAGCACAGAAGAGTAGCGGATGTGACGTTCGTAAACAAGCCAAAAATGAGGCCGGAGATGACGCGCAAGGAGAGATTGGGGGCTGCAATAAAGGCGACTGTCGTAAGACCAAAACACACCGCCGTTTTAATTATTTTACATGACTATTTTGTTACCCGCCACGTGGCGGACAGCCCTTTTATGTCACTCGCCAAAGCTAAAATATGCCCGCCATTGGCGGGTGGCGGGCTCTAATTTCGGGCCCTGGGTTGAACTCATCATCACGTTAATGATGATTTTTTTTTTTTTTTTTTTTTTTGCAATATCAGTATGCATCACGAATGGATATGCAAAATTATTAATAATTAATAATTAATGTTCATCTCATTGAACCAAATGGTAGTGTTAGGCTTGATGTAAAACTGAATTAAAATGAATTTTAAGAGAAATTTGCTTATCATGAATTTGAACAGCAGAATTGTGTGTCATGGATCACGATATCCCAAAATCATCTAATCATGATGATATGAAAGACGATAAACGATAGCATTGAATCTCGCCCAGCTCTGCTTGACCTTCATTGCTGTGTTCTCCAGTCCGACTCTGGGATTCCATCAGTAAAACACGGCCTCATCGCCACGCTTTAGGCTGCCGCCCTGTGTTCAGTCTTCTGTTAAGTTAATTTGATGAGAAAAGTCAGAATCTGACTTGAATAGCAATTAAACACCTGACCTTCAATCAGTCTGCCCAGTTTTACCCTCTGCTTGCGAAACACCATTCACTCCAAGTACGCTACTGGAGTGTGTGGTGTAGAAAGAGTCCTTGTTGTCAGAGTGTATAGGGTAGGGGACATCCTACTGTGTCTCCTGTGATTGTCCCGAAGGTTAATTCGGTGTAACCTTTATGCCGTGATCAGTGTTACATGTGTGGGCAAAGCACATGGCTCAGAAATCCAAAAACACATCTTGAATGTGTTGAACACTCAAACCTCTTGAACACACTTGAAAACAAATCTGTTCAACAAGAAACATTTCCTCACCCATGTCTTCCCACTCTCCTTGCCTCATTCTTGAAATGTGTCTTCTTCTCTTCTCTCCCTCCTCAGCTCTTATCTTTGATTTATTTTCCTATCACTTCTCGTCATGGTCATGTGGCTCTGCCTCTGACACACGCCTGACCTCCATATTGTTGTAAGCTGGAACTGAACTTACTCCACTGCTGCAGCTGTTGAAAGTTGCTATGTAAAGCAGATGTAAATGTCAAAATGTTGACTGAACTGATGCCATTGCCAGTTACATGCAAACTGTAAAGCAATAAACGCTTGCTTATTGTGTTAGCAGTATCACGCATTCCATCTGATCATTAAATGATGCCACCTTGTTAAACGCACCAACCGAACTACTGAAGAATGCTGATTGAGAAGGGAACACTCCTTCCATTTGGCCTAGTTCTGCACCTCAGACTATTGAGTACAATACAAGCCATACCAGCCAAGCGACCAGTCAAGAATGTTGATTTGAATGCGAATAATGGCTTGTACACACTACCTGATGGTTGAATTGAGTCGCTGTTCCTTTCACAGTACACAACTGTCTGTCTTGTAATCAGGAGTCTTTGAGTAATTTTGTTTTTCACACTATGACTGAGCTGCGACAGGGGATCACACATTACAAGATATTTCACCAGGAGAATCCCAGACCAGTCCGCAAACACAGCCTCACACCAGCTTTATTCTTTCTAAACACACGCTCGCACAACATAATGAGTGATTCTACACAATTGGTAAGAGTAAAAGCATAGAGTAAGAGCAAAGTAAGATTTATTAAGTCTGAGTTATTAAGTTTACTGCTATCTCAAATATTTCGGGTTTCAATAGATAATAGAATGACTTTAGTAAACATCTAAGAATTGCATAGTTACTTAAAGTGTAACTAACCCCCAAAACACTTTTGTTCAGCTTTTAACCAATATATGACTTTGGGGGTGGTGTGTGAAGAATTCTGGTCAAAATTTCCACATTTGACACCAAACTGTTGCCATTTTACCATTTGTATCATTTTTCAGCAGCATAACTGGCATAAGCGCCCTCTAAGGGTGGAACACTGCTTTTTTTTTTGCCCTCAAATGAATGGGAGATTTGGTACAACCTGACGTCAGGTTGTCCCCAAAGACTATGGGATTTCAAGATAGTTACTCCCCTACTCCCCCTGTACCCTTTCGGCTCCTCACAACTCCAAGCCTATTCCCATGATGTCACTTGACCTGTTAATCACCTGTAAATTGATTACAATCGCCTGTTAATTTCCTACCAACTCCTATGTAACACAATACTATCAATAAACGCCACTATAACCATAAAAGGAACGACATGGCCATCATATCATCAATCATAGGCGTGCCAGCCGCAGCCATCACGCCACGCACACGCACTAGGTAGGTACACGCAAGATGTGTGTCCCGGCCGTAAGCACTTTCTCCCGGCCAGTGAAGCGGGAGAGTCAGTCTGCTCTCATGCACATGCACGGAGCCCCAAGCTCCGGGGGCGCGCGCTGCAGCAGCAGCACGTTAAAAAAGACTCTCTCGCGGCCAGTCAGGCGGGAGAGAGTCTGCTCTCATGCACATGCACGAGCCCCAAGCGGGGGCGCGCGCAGCAGCTGCAGTGCTCTGCCTCATGGCCGAAGCAGGGGGCTTTTGCATGGGATGAGAAGTTCAGTCTGACATTTCCGCAAACAAATCTCATCGCAGTTTAGCGCACATGTAAAATATAACGCTATACTACGACGTGACAACGCTGCTCTAAACACATCGGCTACTAAAATATATTTCCCTGCATCTCATACTGAGAGATTAGATCGGTATTGAGTTTGGACAGACTGAATCCTCCTGGTCCCATGCAGGAGCCTGTTTCGCCAGCCAGGGTCTGGGAGGAGGGAGGAGGCGCAGCCTGCAACTGCGCTGAGAGGAAAACTTTTGCACAACTTTTAACAAGAATCACGAAAATCCCCCAAACTAAAATTAAAAAGGGACTTCATGGCAAGTTGGACGAGGGAATGATGTGGAGAAATCTCGCATTGTGTTACCCCCGAGCGGGGGGTTCAGTTCAGTTCAGTTCACTTTATTTATACAGGAAAGGATAAAAAATGACATTTCACATGTACATTTAACTGGCCTGACTCAGTTACAAACTGGTTTTCAGCAGGTTCCTGTTCTGCAGTACATTAAACAAGAAAAGAATTATACAAGAACATGTTCAATTTCACTACATACAGTATTATAGACCTGACAAGAACAATTATATTTACAGACATTCATTCATTTGTCCTATTGTGCGGTGTGCTGCGGTAACGAGCCTCGCCTCACTATGCTCTTAGCGATAGATACACGCCACATACACACACATGGAGAAAAATAATTAAATTTCTAGTTCGCCACTGAATTACCAAATTGATATAACTTTCAACCATTTTGAGCAACACTGTTTCCATAAAGGCCACCAGCGTTGGCTAGTTGTTGATATTTATAAAGATATTGCCCCTCTCAAATAAATTATTTTTGAGGCGGTGGGCAAACTGTAATGGCGTCGATTTCCGGAAAAAAATCCTGACTTGAACACAGCCAAAGAGTATAGTATAGACAAGAGCATATGTCATTTCTTGGTTTTTTCCATAGGTATTTTCAAATCACTGTTCTGATACATATCTGGGGGTTAGTCCCCCTTTAAATGCTTTAAAAAAACTGTTGGGGGGGGGGGGGGGGGGTGTTGTGGGACAGCAGTTTGCACCAATCCCATAGAATGGCTTTCTCCGTCAGACCACTTGCCTGCCTGCAGCCTGCTGCAGACAGCACACATCCTCCCGTCGTGTGTGCTTCATTATGCTCTGCTCTCCTGACACGACCAGATATTTAGCAGGCTAGATATCTATCGGCCCTCTGTGACTCATGGGTGAGCACTCGGGGAGCTCCCTGCTCGCATCTGTGGACAGTCCACGCTTAACAAGCGAGCACCAAGGCAACGTGATTTGCTTCTGATCGGAGGGGGGGTTGTTGCCGAGCTACAAAAACAGCTTGCCGAGGGCTCGGAGTACCTAGTCTGAACCAGGCATAACTATTCTGTTTGCCTTGGTTCTTGTGCCTTAAACTAAGACTGTCAAGGTTAAAGTAACAGTTCACTCCCAAATCAAAAATACTTATTTCTTTTTTCAACTGAACTACACCCGAGCCAGCTAGCAGCAGCTACACAGCTTGCTAGCTAGCAGCAGCTAGGTAGCAATGGCTAGCGGGTGTAGTTTGGTCGAAAGAAAACAGTTCCCACATGAAACTGCTCACAAGATCTGTGGTTTATCTTGAGTAACTGGGTCATGATTTCTGGAAAGAGACATTGCTGTTGATTTTTTCAAATGTATTTTTTGGCGCTTTGAGTGCCACAAGTCGAGTACCATCCAGTTCCATTGGATTGTATTCAAGAGAAGGCAGACAGTTCTCCGGCCGATATCTCCAAAACTCTGAAACTCACACTGAAACAATCTAGATCAGCGGTTTTCAAAGTGTGAGGTGCGCAAGAGTATCCCTCCAACAGAGCACAGAGTGCTCGATCAAATCCACCAGTCAAGTGACTGCAGGTTAGCAAGCAACAGCCAGGAAGTTAGGCATAGCAGCGGCAAGCTAAATCAGGAAGTTGGGTTTTTCTGCCTTCAGAGTAAAAGCGTAAATTGTCACTTCTGAAAAAAAGACAAAAAAAGAGCTCTGCAGGGCAACAAATTTTTAGAGAAGTATTAAAAAAATCTAAATCGAAAATCGAGTTTTGAGAGAGAAAAAAAATCTTCAATTTTATTTTTAGGCAAAATCGAACAGCCCTAATCTGAGGCAGAGAGAGACCACCAGGATTACAGAGTATCTGAGGCACAGAGAGACCATCAGGATTACAGAGTATCAGAGTATCTGAGGCAGAGAGAGACCGTCAGGATTGCAGAGTATCTAAGGCAGAGAGAGCAGTCGGACAGCATTCATCCATAGGCTCTTTCACACCGGCCTTGAAAGCTGAAAAATGCACAGAAAATAGGATCCGCTCCTCCGATGTGAAAGTCATGAACGCGCGTTGGTGGTAAATTGTTTACGGGAGCAAAGCTTGTCACAGCGCCGGTTTAGCAGGCAACCCGCCTCACTTGAAAGCGTCGGAGCAGCAAGGCGGAACAGACTGGCGTGCGGTCGTGTATCGTTCCAATTTCAGTAAAGCCTACTCAATTGGAACGATACAGAGAAGACTGGCGTGCGGTCATGTATCGTTCCAATTTTAGTATAGCCTACTCAATTGGAACGATACAGAGAAGACTGGCGTGCGGTAGTGTATCGGTCCAATTTTAGTATAGCCTACTCAATTGGAACGATACAGAGAAGACTGGCGTGCGGTCGTGTATCGTTACAATTTTAGTAGGACACCATATCGATCTGCTTACTCAGTGAATTTACTTCTATGAAATGTGTTGTATAAATAAAGTTGGCTTTCCTTGAATGCAATTAATGCAACACTTCGCTGCCAGAAAGTCGGCAGATGCACTCCGCGGCGGAGCCCGTTTTGATATTAAGGCGAGCCCGCCCACCATGCGAGTGCACCTATCCTCCCTGCTCAGCGGACTAGGAGAAGGAGGGAAGTCTTGTTGTTGAATGAATTCGTTCATCATACAGTAGCCTAGGCTACACTAACCTATGAAAATATTCATTTGGGCTCGCCTTTCAATCCGGGAGCGGGGGATTTCACCTGAAAGCACAACGCAGCACGGGAATGTGGCCGTGCTGCTTGGCTCTGTGTGAAAGCAATTTCTGTGGCGAGGCTGCGGGCTTTGCGCGACTCCTAAACTGCAATTTTGCGTGATCTGTGTGTGAAAGAGCCTCATGACTCCTCTCCTGTTACAGTCATCATCACACTGCATTCAGCGGCCAATCACTGTTTACCGAAATAAGAAGAGGCTTAGACAAGAGAGCATCAATTTTGGTCAGCTCTTGATAAGATGATATGCAAGATACCAGACATACAGTATAATATGGTATTTTAGATTGTTTTCTGATATCTATACTATAATGACGATACCGTCCGTCTGTCTCTCTGCCTGTCCTTCGCGTATCTCCAGAACGGTTGGTCGGATCGACTTGAAACTCGGGGGGTGCGCTGATGGCGACCCGACGGAGGGCGGTGCCCTGTTTCCGTGCGATTCGGACGCGAAACACGTAGATACTAGGGATGGGCATTTCTAGCAAAAACACTATTCGAAATTCGCTGGCCAAATTCGAATTTAATTCGAAATTCGAAAATTAAAATTAAAATTAAAAAAAAATTAAAAATGTTTTTTTTTTTTTTTTTGTGAGTGAAATGTTGCATTGTCTCCCCTGATTCTAAGTCTACGGCTTTATTAATTAATATAAAAAGCTTCTGCTGTGGATTTTTAGCTCAAACAAGCATTGCACCACTGAAGTAAAGAACATGTTACATGACATTGACATTTTCGAAAATAAAAAACAGTTTTGACAATCATGAGTGGTTCATTAAATATTTAGTAGGCTCAGGTCTGAGTGCCAAAGGGGTGCCAAAGTCACCCCCTCTCCCTCTTCATGGGATTTCATCCGCCATTCATTTTTCCATAAACCTTGCTTAAAATGCTTATAAAAAATTTTTACTTGCTCAAACCAAGCGATTTGACTATACTTAGAATCAGGGGAGACAATGCAACATTTCACTCAATTTTTTTTTTTTTTTTTTTTTTTTTTTTTTTTTTTTCGAATTTCGAATTTCAATAATAAAAGTCGACCTTGATAATAACAACGATTATTCGAAAATTCGAAATTCGATGCCCATCCCTAGTAGATACCAGACATATAGTATAGTATTTTAGATTGTTTTCTGTAGCAATGTGACAATATGATCAACTCTTGATTAGATGTACTGTGGCTTTAGATAGGACATTTTAACAATATGTAATATATCAGAGACCGGCAAGGATAAGGCTCAGCTACACATGTCTTACTCAATAAGGGGAATTCATTCAATAAATAGCGTAATTCCTTGCTAATTAAATTTTGATTTGATTTGGACTCAGATCAGCCCCATAGGGCAGCTAGGGATTCAGTGTTTTGCTTAGGGACACTACAGCAGGGCAGATGCTTGCTTGAAACAGATGCTTGAACCTTAGTTTTCCAGCTGAAGGGCCTCTCTTAACCATTAGGTCACCCTGCTGCACCACCAAAATCATATCTGATGATGTACATAAAATGTAAACATTTCCTTGTCACTTTAAATTGTGTGACAGTACAAGATGTCTCGTCTAAGGACAATATCTATTTAATTTATGTCTTGCTCTCCCAAGTTATTGTACAGCAGCCATTGTAAGAAGGTGCATAATATCATTTTGGCTCAGCACAACTGTGTTTGAGAAGGGCTTAGAAAGGATTACTTGTTCACTTTGCCGGCTACAGAGAAGTGCTGCTCTTGCGCTCACCCTTCCTCTCTCTCTCTCTCTCTCTCTCTCTCTCTCTCTCTCTCTCTCTCTCTCTCTTCTTCCACCTCTTTCTACCCCCCTTCACTCTGAAGAATGTGGAAGGACCTGTTATTCAGGCACACGCATGACTTGCTGATGACTGGGTTTACATAGCTGCTGTTTCCTCCAGCGAAGCAGGACTGCAGGCTCAGTTCTATCTCTGTCCTGTCTCTGTCTCTATCTCTGTCCATCCTGTTTTCCCCACACCTGTCTTCCCAGTCTGCCCAGGGGTAAACTCAGGATCTGAAGTGTGTTCCCTGGCGGCCTTGGCTCTGAAAAGTAATAAGCTATGTATGTAATAAAACCATGTTTTATTGTAGTCCGACAAGATCAGCTGAATTTCCCGCTGCTGTCCCAGGCAGACGGACAGATTCCAGGTTGACAGTTCATCCCCGCGGGTGGCGGTAGCGCTGGTTTCCAGGTCCCAGAGCCAGGCAGTCCCCACGCCAGAGGCCAGCTCAGCCCATTTCACAAATTAGTTCCTCCTCTCCGGCTGAAGGAGTGCAGGTGTCAGTTTGTGTTGCTGTATGAATGTGAGGCAGGGTGTTGCATGAAAAGAGCTGTGGACCCAGGTCCCTGGATAAATCAAGGTGAAAACCAGACCAGGAGTTTAACAGCCCCACCATTTTGAATTTTGTGGAAGTGTCTCTGCCGGGATTCAAACTCTGGTCTCCAGAGTCTGCAGTCTAACTCCCTGTGGCACTCTTTCACTCATGTGACAAAAAGTGGAGAACAGAGCGACTGACTGACTGTGATCACACCGAGAAGCATGAGCTGAGGAGCAGAGCTGCCTGTGCGACCAGGTTAAAGACCACTAATATCAGCTTTCCATCTGGGATTTCCTCTGTCCCGACTCCCACCACTGTTCCCACCACATCAACCAGCATCAAAACAGGAAGGAAAGTCCACCACCTGCTTGATTGGCCGTCTGGCCCAACTGACCAAGTGGCCTTGCTCCTTCCACTGAAAAGTTGGGAAGCTTTTATGCGCGCCTAAAAACCGCCAGGAAAAGCCCAACGCGCTGAGAGGAGGGCGCACCGTACCAGAGGAAAACAATGGTTTTGGTGGCGACACGTTTCTAGCCACGCAGCGCTTCTCGCTGTGATCGCCCCCTTTGGGATCCGTTCGTCAAATGTTTAAAATCACGTTTTTCCTATCCAGAACTAGGGGTGCAGTTGCTGACTAATTTCCCTCACGACTAGTCTATTTTGTTTAACTTAGACTAGTCGACTAGTCTATAAGTAAGAAAACACTCAGAGAACAGCCAAAACTGAGCGCAATTTAATCTATAAGGTTAAAATGTCAGAAAAAATATTACGCGTATTTAAGAGCCATTTGAAACCGTTGTTTACGTTCGTCATAATCGTCAATATTCACGTCTTTTACATTACATTACATTACGTCATTTGGCACACGCTTTTATCCAAAGTGACTTGCAATATCATATTTTGTCAACAGTAGAGAAATCAACTATGCAACACAATCTATGACAGCTACAACCTTTTGAAGGAATAGAGTAGCACGCCACTTATAGAAAGTAGTTAGATTTTTCTTTTCCTTTTTCAAGAGAGAGAGATGTTAGTTCAAGATGGGCTCAGGTGGACCCTGAAAAGATGTGCTTTTAGTCTTTGTTGAAAGATGGGCAGTGATTCGGCCGTCCTGACCGAAGGGGGGAGCTCGTTCCACCATTGTGGTGGCAGGGACGAGAAGAGTCGCGATCGGGATGAGCGACTTTTGAGCCCACGTAGCAGAGGAGGGGCGAGGCGTCCTGCACTGGTGGAGGAGCAGAGGGAGCGGTGTGAGGTTTGTAGCCTGACCACAGATTGTAGGTACAGAGGAGCTGTCAGGTGTACTGCTCAGGCCAGTACCAGTGTCTTGAATTTGATGCGTGCCGAGATGGGAAGCCAGTGAAGGTCCCAGAAGAGGGGAGTGACATGAGAGAATTTGAGTTTGTTGAACACCAGACGGGCGGAAGCATTCTGAATGAGCTGAAGCGGCCAGATGTCAGAGGCAGGTAGGCCGGCCAGAAGCACGTTGCAGTAGTCCAGGCGCATCTTGTGCTGTTTATGAACATTGCACATCAACATCAACAACTCACTATTCAGACTAAATATAGTCCATTTAAAGGATGGCTTTCCCGGTAATCAACCCACTTTGTATCATTAATAATCTTGGTAATATAAGCACATGGGCAGTGTTTACCTTCTCCTCTCCGTTTTCCTCACGGAGATCTCCCATTTCCTCCTCTGGCAAAGCGCTCTGTTGTGACGTGTTTTACGTCACAACGGAGCTGCGGAAGTTCTGCTGGAGAGGCAGAATCTGCTCCGAGGGCGGCTGTTATTGTTTATTTTTATTTTTTTAATATGTGCACATCCACGGAGAATTGCATGGAGAGCCTTAACAAGCCTTAATGACTTGCAGCTGGTGGGGGCGGAGTTTCTGCAGGAAGCAGTAAGAGCATTTTTCTCCGTTTTCTTACACATGAGATTACTTTTAGCCTTTTAGTCATAAAGATTATTGAAAATAGCCTCCATATTCCAGACTGAAATGTTATAACAGAAGTATTGGCCAGAGTGACATGAACATTTGGACACTTATTCAGCAGGCATCTTGCATGTTGCGTTCAGTTGCACTGTAAAAAAGAAAAGAAAATTGCAATTCTATCGCTGGCCACACAGGCCCGCGGGCTGTATTTTGCCCATGTGTGACCTAGGTGTAGCTATCACAGATGACTTGTGGACAGAGGCTCAGTCACTGGTGCATGCCACATTGGTGTGTTCTTGTTTGTTTTGTTTGTCTGTTCTTTTGCTTTTGTTGTTCTTTTTCTCCCTCCTGTGAACTAGATCTGTGAAGACTATTCCTATGTATGTATGTAAAGCTGCAACGATTAATCGATTTGTTCAATTGCACGATCGACGTAGAATTGTTTGACGACTATTTTGATAGTCATACGTGCGGGTATTTTCTGGTTTATTTGCTCCTTTATGGTGGTGAACTGAGTATCTTTGGGTTATGGCCTGTTAGTTGAGACAGAGGAGGACATTTAACACTATTTTGGACTTTGGGAAGCACTGATGGACATTTTTCACCGTCTTCAGACATTCTTGTGGACCAAATGACTAATTGATTGATCGGGAGAATAATCGTCAAGATTAATCAATGTATGGAAGCTCTCGTATAGGAGGAGTAATTCTGTCTACTATTTTATGTATATGTATGTACATGTGTATGTATGTGTATATATGTATGTGTGCATATACGTATATATATATATTTTTTTATTATTATTATTGTGGTACTGTTTTTCTTTTTCATTTTCCTATTAACTTAAGTTTTGTCTTTGTCTTTGAAAACTCCAATAAAAAGAGTTAAATAAAAAAAAAATCTATCTGACAGCCTACATACAACCATATTTTCATTTACTGGATCAAAATACTGCCAAACTGCACTGGTTTTATGAGATGCCATCTCCCTTACGGCCGGGACACACATCTTACGTCTGCTGTGCGTCTGCGTGGCGTCTGCGTGTGATTTTCATTTCAGCGCCCATGTTAACAGGTTACAGCAGCCACACCACCGGCATCAGGCGCGTGTCTTGCGAGGCGTGAGACGCGCGTCATCTAGAGAATAGAAGCGACGCCTATTTTTTCCTTTTACCGCGCGCGTGTCTCTACACAAATAGACACAAAAATACATTAAAATTATATTTTACATGGGCAGCCACAGCCAATCAAGGCTCGTTTTGATTTGCAACGGGAGGATGAGCTGAGCTCACAGCTGCAGTTCTCCTGCCCTCTGAAAACCACATAGGCTACAACTGGCTTCGTTCCTCCCCTCCCCACCACACACACACACACAGACACACACACACAAATCATACTGCCTCGATTCTGAAGTGAGCCCAAGCGATCTTCAGTTAAAATCATCATTGTATTGTTTATAGCAAATTTAATAAAAGTTAAACTCTATAGGAAGAGAGTTGGCAGACAGACAGCAGCGTGGCAGCTGCACGCAGCAGCCACGCTGCCTGTGTGGATGCCGCGGGCGTGCCAGCCGCAGCCATCACGCCACGCACACGCACTAGGTAGGTACACGCAAGATGTGTGTCCCGGCCGTTAGGCTCCTTTGATTACTAACGTTACAGCCAGTGGTCCACTCCCACTAACACATGCCTGGTTTGTTTACATCCGGGCATTTGAGGACTGCGGTCAACTGAGCCGTCTTTTGCGAAACCACAGTCAAGCCAGCCGCCACTTGGTTTTTGATGCACGTCTATTCGTGCTGTAATGGTACTGCTGCTTCACCGGTGTTCGGAGCGGGCTAAAAAGTCGAGTGTCACAATTCAGCGATCCTTTCTCACATTTACTTTACCACACTAGATCGACATTACAACAAACATAGTGTATTGAATGACTGTTGTTGAATATGTCACAAAAGTCCTACCTTATTGACCGATCGTAGCAGGAGTTTCGCTTGGTACTAGCATGTTGATGCTCTCAACAAGATGGGGAAAAACAGGCATTTCCGGGACTGGTTTTTTCAAAATAAAAGCACGATTCGACTCCAGTCTAGACCACACAGATTTGGTGTTTTTTCCGACTTTCTAAGTACTGTACAATCGCATAACTCCATAATCCCACACCATGACTGACATAGTTGTGTACAGTACACCCCTGGGTATACACTGTCATGAAATTAGCCATTTTCACCGTTCCATTTTGGAGAAATTGATAGTCAAAGTCTCAATACTGACCTTGAAAAAGGTGTTTTTTCCGCCTTTCCAAGTACTGTACAATCGCATAACTCCATAATCCCACACCATGACTGACATAGTTGTGTACACTACACCCCTGGGTATACACTGTCATGAAACTAGCCATTTTCACGGTGCCATTTTGGAGAAATTGATAGTCAAAGTCTCAATACTGACCTTGAAAATGGTGTTTTTCCCCGCCTTTCTAAGTACTGTACAATCACATAACTCCATAATCCCACACCATGACTGACATAGTTGTGTACACTACCCCCCTGGGTATACACTGTCATGACACTAGCCATTTTCACGGTGCCATTTTGGAGAAATTGATAGTCAAAGTCTCAATACTGAACTTGATAAAGGTGTTTTTTTTTAACTTTCTAAGTACTGTACAATCACATAACTCCATAATGCCACACCATGACTGACATAGTTGTGTACACTACACCCCTGGGTATACACTGTCATGAAATTAGCCATTTTCACGGTGCCATTTTGGAGAAATTGATAGTCAAGTCTCAATACTGACCTTGAAAAAGGCGTTTTTTCCGCCTTTCGGTGATTGGTAATCGGTGATCGGTCGATGATCGGTTGGGCAGATATTTCCCATAGGCGATCGGCAATCAGTGATCGGTGGCAAAAAACGTGATCGGTGCACCCATAATGCAAAGGCTTCTGGGAAATTTAACCTGTGGAAGAGGAAAGTGGGCGGAGTTCCCAGCATGCCCTGGTGTGTTTTGTGTTTTTGTATCAATTGTTTGTTAGGTTAAAATGATTTCTTGTTCTATATGCATGATGTTAGTTATCTGATAAGTTATGTGTCGACTAATAGTGCTGTTCTGCATGCTAATACAAAGTTGAAATATTGGCACCATGGTTGATTTTGTTGTGCAGTTAAGTGACCCGTCTGATGGGGCACAGGATCTGCTATAAAAACGGAGATCTTTTCTCTCTATACTTGTCTTGCTAGTACGCAAGTAACGAGTTCGGTGTTTGATTAGTAACTGTAATGTGATTACTGCACTTAGGGACAGTAGTGCCTTACACTACTCGTTACCGACAAAAGTAATGTGATTACAGTAACGCGTTACTTTGTAACGCGTTACCCCCAACACTGATCACAACTCTGTGGCAAGTCACTCGAGCAACTGTGCGCCTCGCATCACCCACCGTGCCTGAGACCAGCTCTGCTCTTCTGAAAGTGGCATAACCATCGACATATAATAGGTGGACTGAGGATCTGGTCCCGTTCAGTGAAGCCGCTGCATGTTAGATCGCCGCTCTGGCGACAGGTGCCAGTATAGGCCCGCCTCCCCATGTTAGTGGATGGGGAAATCACAACCGAAATAATCACAGTACACGTCAGATAACTTTTTTCCAAAGGTGGGTTGTATCATTTTAGATAGTTATTATCATGCTAATGCCTGTGCAAGTGGTAATTTTTCTGATCAGTTTGTTTTTAAGTAGTTATTTGACATATAAAACGGGATGATTGACCGCTGTGGCAGCCAGTCTCAAGCCGTCATTGGCTGGACAGGCCAGACCTTATAGATCTAGTTTACATAGAGAAGACACTACTTGGTAAAACCGAAGGAAGACACTGCTTGATCTGTCTACCAGACTGTATATCGATGGACTGCAATAAAAAAGACATTGTTTTGAGAAAGGTGCGCGAGGAAGTAACGTTGGTTGGGGACTGAAGTAAGTTCAGAAAATATGTGTTTTATTAGTTACTCCAGCTACGTTATCAGTTATTTTAATACACAATGGTTTTAATGGAAGCAGGCTAGCATTACCCGCTTGTGTTAACCGGCTGTTTTGCCGGTTTTTGTCGGCTTAATATTACTATAACCTAACAACTGATAACGATAGCTGGAATAACACAATAATAGACACATATTTTCAAAACTTACCAGGTTTTCCAACTACCTGCATATATGCCAGGAAATGTGTTTTATAATGTTAACTCCCGGGTCTAACCATAACAGGGGGCCTACACAAGTGTACACAACCACCAGCCATTAGATAATCGCTAACGATAATCGCTAACGCTTACCAGACTGTATATCGATGGACCGCAATAAAAAGGACATTGTTTTGAGAAAGGTGCACGAGGAAGTAACGTTGGTTGGGGACTGAAGTAGTAAGTTCAGAAAATATGTGTTTTATTAGTTACTCCAGCTACGTTATCGGTTATTTTAATACATCAATGGTTTTAACGGTGTCGAGCTAGCATTAGCCGGCTTAGCTTCATTCTTTAATGTCGGCATAACATTACCAACAATCTAACAACCGATAACGATAGCTGGAATAACAGACACATATTTTCAGAACTTACCAGGTTGTCCAACTGCCTGCGTATGCCAGGAAATGTGTTTTATAATGTTACAACTCCCGGGTATAAAATCAGCCTACACAATACCAGCCATTAGCTAATAGCTAACGGGTTAGCCTGTCACAAACAGACACTAGAGGTTTTATTGGGGTGAACCACGAGAGACAGGCAGCTGGATAACGTTAACGTTAGTTAGACAAACAACCCGACTGAGAGACAGCAGCACTGGGCTGCCCAGTCAGTAAACGTTACAACGTAGCCAAAGGTTCAGTTCACCTGTTAAATCAACATTTGTTACAAAATGAATTAAATTATAACGTTAACCAAATGCTACGGAAACATTAGCTAATCAACAGAGCTGCAAAGATCAGTTCATAGGATAATAATTTCCCCCTGTATGACTGTTTGTTACCGAGAGCACCTCGGAGTCTGGCTGGTAGGAGCAATCTCCGACAACGAAATTCAGATTTCTATACTGGCGTCATTTTGATAAACTGATCTCATAGTGGGAATCTACATGGTTACTTTTGGCGAGACAAAAAATATTACAACTTAAAATGCCATATTTACAGAGCTAGACTGTATATAAATACACAACGCACTGTGCGCATTCTAGAAACAGCAGCTCTACATAAGAAAGTTCAGAGGGGCGGGGACCTCACAGAGGTTCTAACTCAACGGAGCTACTGCGCAGAATCTGGTTCACTGATCTGGCAGGATTTTGGCTTCACTCGACCATACTGGGCAGAGATAGCCATCATCTCTCCATATTTATATAGCTGAATGGGCATAACCAGACAGTCAAACTTTTAAAAGTAGAAACCAAGTGGTCTATAATGACGCCACCGCCGATAATGTTTTAAAAGCACCTGCAGCTGTTTGACACACGGGAGTCCAGTCATCATGCTTCAGAACAGACTTAATGGGAATGGGAATATGCTTTACAAAAAACTGGAACCAAAGGTAAGAAAGCCTCATGTTACCTGTATGCTGCCTCTGTGATCCATAAAGTCGATCAGATGAATATTGAAAGTTGCTCGTTAAATAGACTCCTCGGACATAATAAGCTTAACGACCTGAGCTGTCAGAGGACCTATCACTGTTCTTCTCCCAATATGCCCGCCCGCAGCAGCTTGTCCAAGTTTTTTTCTTTCTTCATTTTTGTGTGCGTCTGATAAATCCCTCTGTAAGTCGTAGGTGAGGATATTCCCTCTGATCACCCACAGTATTTTTTATTTCCCTCGGCAGCAGGTATATAGACCAGTGTTTCCCATACATAGGGGTATTTATGGCGCACCGCCACAACGGGATTTTGACCGCCACAACAAGATGTTGACCAAATGTTTTTTTTTTTTTTTTTACAGTGCACCTGAACGCAACATGCAAGATACCCGCTGAATAAGTGTCCAAATGTTCATGTCATTCTGGCCAATACTCCACTTCTGTTATAGCATTTCAGTCTGGAATATGGAATATCTTTCAATAATCTATGATTTAGCTGCTAAATTGTCAAATACCGCCATCTGCTCGCTACCCAGGCACTTCTGTATGTACTTAACCTAACTAACTATCCGGTGTGCACAACATTGTCAGCCTAAACTCCGGCTGACACCCCAAAAACCTACAATCCGCTACAGAAAAATGTATATTGTTTGTTTATTAACTGGCCCCTCGCCTTCTATCATTTCAGAAAAGTGGCCATTTTACTTTAAAATTAAAAAAAAAAATTGTGCGGGGGAGCATGCCCCCGCACCCCTCTAGGGGGTCTGTGGTCCCCCACCACAACAACTCCAAATCCTGTGGGAAACACTGTACTAGTTCACATCTCCATGGCAATGATAGAACGTCATGCCGAAATGCCTCCTCGCGCTGTGTAAAAGCACACTCCGGGGGGGGGGTGGAACATGGTGGGTCTGTTTGGTTCTGTGTAAAAGGGCAGAGGGGGCTTAATGGCTGATCCTCTTTACACCAATATTTGTCTCTTTGTAAAAGGAGCTCTTCTCTTGCTCCTCTCCTCACAACCCAACCCCCCCTTACCCCCCAGGATCGACCTGAAGGTATCCAGCAGCCCGTACGGCTACAAGCTGCAGGAGGCCCAGGCCATCTTGAGCGAGGTGCGCTCCATCCGAGACGCCATCAGCTCCGGGGAGAAGGAGAAACAGGAACTCATGCAGGTAAAGTGGTCCGATTTATAGTAAAGAAAACAAAGCCAAGGCACCTTTTCATGTGTAAAGCTAAAGTTACCCTGCCTTTTCATCAGAGGAGGCAGAGGTGAGGTGAGCGAGGAGAGGATGGACAATGTTTTGCCATTTAAAATTATTCTAAGTGAAAACTTGCTGCTAAAGGCAGGATATAGACTGATTCAAACTGGCAACAATAACAAACTGTCATTGTGCGGGAGCAGAATTTTAAAACCCCTCTGAACATCCGCTTTACTCCAAGTTTATATTTGCAAACAAATTGCGACTTAGCTTCTTACCTACCAGATAAATTGAGCATTGCAGATACGACTTTGGCTCGCACAGTGCTTCCCATTTCTGTCTTCTGACAGCAATTGCCCAAGTCATCACTAACTTGACAGATATACCAGTTAAACTACTTGCTAAGTGAAAATTAGCTTAGCAGCTAACATTAGCCACCTCACACATGGCAACAATGGTTTGAGTATGATCCAAGAGTGCCCTGTACTCGTGTGCAATTGTGATTCTTTACCTGTAGGTTCAGTATCTGGGAACAAAGTTTTTATGAGTTATCTGCAACCTATAACATAATTGCTGGCTAATGAGCGAGCTAGCTAATGTGTGTGTAAAGTTCGATAGATGGTTTTCTTTCAAAATAAAGGTCCCCCCACTGCAAGCTGCGCGTTTGTTCCAAGCCAAAAGCCTGTCAAAAATGTATGTACAAGTTCTTGCAAAACAGTCTACTTGAGTAGTATTATAGGCATTTAATATACTCATACAAATAACCAAGAGAGCAGGGAGATACTATTGGCAGAGATATAACAATAACAACTGAGAAAACGGAAGTGCTGTAGGGTCGCAGCTGTTGCCTAGTAACACACACACACACATTCCAGTGAAACCGTAAGTTGATCACCACCAGCAAGAACTCCATGTTGAACAAAAGAAAAAGGAAGAAGAGTGAAAGAGGAGACAGATAATCCTGAAATTGAAATCTGATACCAAGATCCACGTGTAACATGTCAGGAATCACAGCCAAGCCACACGATATTCTGCCCTTTTCCACAGTCGGAAGGATTTGATATCTCTCTAATGGTGAAATATGGATTATGTGTCACGTTTTTTTTGTCCCTCCCCCGCCTTTCCCCTTCCAGTGAGCCCAGAATAATGGTCTTGTTCAGTATAAGCAGTGTTGGGTTCTTGACAGTAACAATAATAATAATAATAATAATAATACTTGAGGAAATTCTCTGAAAGTAGGAGCTTGAACTTGTCATCCAGTAGAAGGGCAGGTTCTGTAGCCTCTAGGATGCTCCGCCCTGCCATCTAGGGATCGATATAGGTAGTGGAGGTGAAATGAATCTGGATGGAGAATCAAATGGCCAATGCCCTTCCTTCCTTTCAGTCATTAGTCATCTGTCTGGATGGCGGAGCGGCCATTGTGTTCTTGAGAAAAGGTTCTGTTGTTGAACTACTCCTATTTTGTTCCTGTGATTGGACAAAATGTGACTGATTGTCCAATGTGCACTTCTTGTTGACCAATGGTTTTCAATCGTGGTCCTTGGATCCACATCACTGCTGGTTTTCTCTCCTAACAGTTAGTTAACGGCATTCACCATGTGTAAAATAGTTCCTGATTAAATGGCTAGAATGGAAATCAGTCAATGCAAACGTGAGCAGACGCCGTCTTGCCCCAGGCGGCGCAAATTAAACGAAATTTCATGGCACGAATGACGTGAAACTCGATTTTTGCTTTTGAATGAACATCAGACTACTAAACTGGTGGGAGAGATAGTGGATATAGTGAAAAGACAGAGAATGAAGAGGAATTGAAGTGTCAAAGGAGACTACAAAGGAGGAGGATGAGTCAGGGAATGAGAAAAAGGAAGGAAGCTAAACAACTGGGGAAAGAAAGAAGGAAGGAGAGACGGGGCGGTTCAGGAGTCAAGTGACCCCCAGGAGAGTCTGTACTCTGTATCAAAACAGTGACTCCCAGGAGAGTCTGTACTCTGTATTAAAACAGTCAGTACGTTTACATGCACTTAAAAAAATCTAATTATTGCGTTAGTCTGCCTAAAACTGGACTTTTGAAATGCATGTAAACATGTTAGCTCGACTGAAATCGAAGTTATAAAAGTCAGACTAACACACCCAGATAATGCGATTGATAGTCAGACTGGAACTGGACAGGGCGATCAGCGCATGCGCTGACATTCTTTGACCCGGAAGTCGAACAGCGTGTAAAACGTTATGTTAGCAGCCAGGGAGTGATTAGCTAAAGCTAAATGTAAAGTTCGTTGATGTAGAGCTAAATCTGTGTCTAGAAAAAATATTTTTTGGAATTAGTGGAATTAATGGAATTGGTTTCAACTGTATTGAGCTACATGTAACAAGGGGCAGCTTTGTGTTACCTGACATCCCTGCGTTTGAACGTTCGTTTATCGGTGCTCTCTCTCTCCACATAAACACAACCTCGCTCGACCACATAAACACAGAACACAGCAAAACAATGTCCTATCAGTAAAATACACACAGGGCGCAGCGTCTCTCAACATAAACACACTGCCATACTATTATATGGGCCAGATCAAAAGTGATCGTTTTGAGGGGAAACGTTTGTACAATTATATAATCTGTTTTAATGAAATAGCTGCATTATTAAGAGACCAGTTGTTAGAATTGGCCGAGCCTGCGGGGAAAGAGTGCATATCGCCACCTATCGTAGCGGAGGCAACGTGATTCCATTAAAAAAAAATCAGTTTCCCAGATAATGTGTGATTTTACATTCTTGTCTCTCAATTGTCTTCTTATTGGTGCATACAGGCTTCGTTCTTGTTGCACTTTTGCTGAGTAGTCTGTCAAAATAAATCAGACTGTCTCCTAGTGTGATCTCTTTCTTGGCCCAGGCAGCCTGTAGCACTTTTTGATGAGTGTGTCCCATTGTAAAAAGCGAACAACTATGGATCGCGGGGTTGCCTCCTTCTTTGTAGGCTTCTTTATAATAGAACGATGTGCTGCTATTATTATTGACTGTTCTGGTGGAATCCCCAGCTTCTCAGTTAGGAGTTTGTTAATAAACGCCACCATGTTTTCCCCCTCCGCTCCCTCTTTCACCTGGTAGAGATCCTCACGTTGTTTTGTCGGGATTTATTCTCCAAATAGTCCAGTTTATCCCTCGTTGTTTTTCCTTCACACGTTGTTTTTCCTTTCACGCCCTTTCGCAATTCTTTAATTTCGGTCGAGAAAGTTTCAAAGTCCGCTCTTAATCTGTTTACCGGTATTTGCTTTGAGATGTCTTTTTTCATTTCACCCAGCATCTCCTTGAGGGTTTGTTCGAGGCTTTTCTCGGTTGGCATCGTGTCCTTTGAAATGTTTGTTCCGTGCGTCTTTCCTCCTCTTTTCTTTGGCATTAACTCTTGCGTAATTGCTCCAGAGCGCAAGTTCATTCCTCTTCAAAAATACCTTTACATTTCACAGCATCTCTCCATTTGTTGATTGTAGTTTTACAGCATTTTTGGGGGGTTTATGTAGAAAAATCTCAGCTACTCAGTCGCATGCGGTCGACCGGAAGCCAGCCATTTTCCGGGTGTGTGTTATCTAGGTCCTAGGAAACATTCATATTGTTGAGTGATGGGATCTGGAGTCTGTTCAGAGGCTGTGGGTGTAATGTTATCTAGGAAACATTCATATTGTTAAGTGATAGGACCTGGAGTCTGTTGAGAGGCTGTGGGTGTAATGTTATCTAGGAAACATTCATATTGTTAAGTGATAGGACCTGGAGTCTGTTGAGAGGCTGTGGGTATAATGTTATCTAGGAAACATTCATATCTACTGTCAATATTGTTGAGAGGCTGTGGGTGTAATGTTATCTAGGAAACATTCATATCTACTGTCAATATTGTTGAGAGGCTGTGGGTGTAATGTTATCTAGGAAACATTAATATCTACTGTCAATATTGTTGAGAAGGCTGTGGGTGTAATGTTATCTAGGAAACATTCATATCTACTGTCAATATTGTCAAACCAGCCTTGATTGGAAATGAAAATAAATTCAGGCCCTGGTCATTTTTGTTGGTTGGTTGATCAGAATCAGAATCACTTTTATTGCCACAATATGTAAGGATTACATACAAGGAATTTGTCTTAGTGTAAGTATGCGGTGTAGCGGTCATATCACTATTCAGAAGATAAAAAGATCTAAAAGACAAAATCACAAAATCACAATATATGCAATATGGAAGGGAAGAGGTAATATGGATGGAATAGGGAAAGAGTAACCCCCAACATAACCCACTTTGTTGACTGGAGCGCTACTGCTCTCTCTCTCTTTCCCTCTCTCTCACTCACACACTCTCTCCCCGTCTCTCTCTCGCTCCCTCTGTCTGTCTCTCCCCCGCTCATTCTCTCACGCTCTCCTTCTCTCTCTAACTCTCTCCCCTCTCACTCTCTTGCTCCCTCTCATTCACACACTCTCACTCTCGCTCACTAGGGGTGGGAATCGTGGAGTAACTCACGATACGATACAGTCACGATTCTTGGCCCTCGATAACGATATTATCACGATACAGCGATTCTGCGATAATCGATATATTGGAAGAAATTCAACCTACGATACATCACGATATCTGTGTAACTGAAGAGAAAAAAATACCCCTAAAAGGCAAGAAGCAGGTATTATGTATTTATTAACAGAATTGACATGAACTCACTCAGAGTTCACTCACTCACTCGTACCATTTTCGATACCACGGAGGAAAAGTTACACATTAAGAGTCTTTTTTTATTATTATTAAAACAAGAGAACAATGGCATATATTCACAATATATTTTTAAGTTGTCTTAAGTAGTTAATGGGGGGTGGGGATGTTCCAGCTTTCATGTAGGCTACAATTCCCTCCAAAGCCTCCCTCAAGCTGAGCTGCTGCCCCCAGTATGAGTGTAGCCCAAGACAGCCCAAACACCAACTCTGCATGTCCAGGATTCAGTTATAAATCGCAACTTCGACAATTCTGCACCAAATAACTTAAATCGATAAGAACTGACGACTGCATTGTTCCCCTCAGTGGTTCCACTGCAACATCAATTGTTGTAAAAAAACAACAATACAGGCTTCGTCTCTTGCCTTCAATACTCTTTGTCTGCTACATCCGGGTACCTCCACCGGCAATGCGTTTAACGTTAAATTTAGCTGCAATCTACAAGCCGGGGCCATGTATCAACAGATTTCAAAGCCAATATGTTACTGGAAAGAGCGTCACTCCGACTGGTTAACAAGTGAAACATTTGGTCACTCACACTGGCGTTTTGAGCCCGGTGTTGGTGAAGTGGTTACAGCAGCAGTAGTGGGATTAGCTAATGTAGCTAACACCTGCGGTGCTGTGTGTGTCTGTGTGGAGGAGGCAGAGGGAGCGCTGCTGGTATCGATAAACTTGATACTGTAGAAAATTAGTATTGTATCCGTTTAAAAATGTTTAGTAGCCTATCGAGGAAGTACCTAAGTATCAATATTTTTGACAACCCTAGGACTCTGTTTATCAAAATGGCTGTGGGGAATCAGTTTAAAAATCCTGCATATTTTAACAACATATCGATACTTGGTGCCAGTGTATCGATAACGTATCGCAAGTGGAAATATCGCGATACCGTGAGTATCGATATTTTGTCCCACCCCTACCTTTCACTCACTCACACTCTCCCAGTCTCTCTCTAGGCTCTTTCACACACAGATCGCGCAAAATTGCAGTTCAGAAGGCCCGCAAAGCCAGCAGCCTCGCCACAGAAATTGCTTTCACACAGAGCCAAGCAGCACGGCCACATTCCCGTCCTGCGGTGTGCTTTCAGGTGACAGCCACCGCTCCCGGATTGAAAGGCGAGCGGAGGCATTTCCACTCAGCTCCTCCTAGCCCAAATTAATATTTTCATAGGTTAGTGTAGCCTAGGCTACAAATTCATTCAACAACCAAACATCGCCGATGTATGCCAGCCAACGAGGTGCAGCTGTGCAGGTGCAGGTGCAGAAAATACGAAAGTGTTGTCCACATGCAGCATGGTAACAAGGCTTTCAATATTCATCTGACCGACTTCATGGATGCATCATGCACCATCATGTAGCCTATTAGGTACAAGGCTAATTCTTATCTTTTGGTTCCATTTTTGTGTAAAGCAAATTATTCCCATTAAGTAGCCTAATTAGCGTCCGTACTCCGTTCTGAACGACGACGCCCGCATATCCAACAGCTGCAGTCTGCATAACGTTCGTCGGTGGAATAGTATAAGCTATAAATGCACATGACTACTATAACGTTAGTAATTTTTGTAGGGAATGCACAAGTGGCTAGCTAGACAGATTGCAGTTCTGGAGCTGGTTTCCAGAGGGAATATCGTCAGACCAACTCGCCACAGACAGCTATAGTCCTCTGAAGCGTATTATTATATCCGTTAATTTTACCTAGGCTACTAATGTCAACATCATTTGAGCATAAAGCCTATTGATGTTTACCCCTATCAAGCCTAACCTACTTACAGGCACGGAGCATTCCTCCTGGTGCATGATTGTATAGGCTACTTTTTTTTTACTTTCACTGTCTTTCTTGCTGCATGAGGTGATTTCCCCTGTAATTTTTGTATGAAGCATTCGCAGTATTCCGGCTTGCTGCTCCGACGCTTTCAAGTGGAGGCGGGTTACCTGCTAACCCGGCGCTGTGACTAGGTCAGCTCGCGGGACAAAAGGCGTACAACAATTACCCACCAATGCGCGTTCACAACTTTCACATCGGAGGCGCAGATCACATTTTTCGTTTATTTTACGGCTTTCAAGGCTGGTGTGAAAGCGGCTTCTGCGTCCTGAGGACCAATTCTCTTGTGAAATTCTCGGCTATCTGGGCCCCGTTTCTGGCCTACTTAGACGAGGTTGAAAGCGACAAGTAACTTGCCCAACTGACTTTTCATGGACCCCTTGCGTGGGAACCCACGCACATCTTTTACAAGCACAATAAGCACTTGATGCGCTGTAACATTGGAATGTTGATATATGTATAGTTTTTGTTTTGTTTTGTTCTGTTTTGTCTGAGTCTGTTTTTGTTTTCCAAGTTCTGAAAATGGGGGGGGGGGGGGGGGGGGATATATATATATAAAAAACTCTTCTTCTACTGTCGGTCGTTCTACTGTTGTTCATTCACAGCATCTCAACAGTAACTACTTTACGATAGTGTCCCTAGTGGTTGGCTGTAGAATACATGTAAATTACAGAACACAACACAAGTCTGTCTGTCTGAAGTCTGTCTAAAAACTCTGAAGTGAATGTTTTGTTCACAGTTGTTCTTTCTTTACTTGAAGCACACAATGAGAAGCTTATAAGCACTTTATAAACAAAAAATTGAAATAATTTGAGTAGAACGTTTTGTACAGTCATCTACTGTATTTCTGACTTGAAGTACTTGTTAAAAATAGTGCACTGTTGTGTTGCAACATTAAATTGACTGTTATATCTTATTAAATTGTGGACATTTATTCATTCCCTCTTAGTAGACACTATCGCTGTGCTTCTGGCCGGCCTACCTGCCTCTGACATCCGGCCGCTTCAGCTCATGCAGAACACTGCAGGCCGTCTGGTGTTCAACCAACCCAAATTGTCTCACTCCCCTCTTCCGGGACCTTCACTGGCTTCCCATCTCAGCATGCATCAAATTCAAGACACTGGTACTGGCCTACAAGGCAGTACACCAGACAGCTCCTCTGTACATACAATCTGTGGTCAGGCTCCAAACCGCTCACTCCGCTCCTCCACCAGTGCAGGACGCCTCGCCACTCCTCCGCTACGTGGGGTCAAAAGTCGCTCATCTCGATCGCGACTCTTCTCGTCCCTGGTACCACAATGGGAACGAGCTCCCCCCTTCGGTCAGGACGGCCGAATAACTGCCCATCTCTCGTCCATCACTAAAAACACACCTTTTCAGGCTCCATCAGGGCCCATCTTGAACTAACATCTCTCTCTCGTAGTAAAAAAAAGCAACTTCTCTAACTACTTTCTACAAGTGCTACTCTATTCCTTCAAAAAGTTGTAGCTGTCATAGATTGTGTTGCATAGTTGATTTCTCTACTGTTGACAAAATGTGATATTGTAAGTCACTTTGGATAAAAGCATCTATCAAATGATGTAATGTAATATGGTAAAATGAGCGTAAAAAGCATATGGCTCTACTGTCTGTCTCTCTCGCTCACTCTCTCACTCACACACTGTCTCTCCCTGTCACTCACTCATTTTCGCTCCCGCTGTCTTTCTGTCTTTCCTTCTTCCCATCTGTAACTGACAGCTTATTCTGTACGGGATTGTCTGTACATATGTGTGTGTGTGTCTCTCACCGTTCCCTCCACTCCTCCACCAGTGCAGGACGCCTCGCCCCTCCTCCGCTACAGGGGCTCAAAAGTCGCTCATCCCGTTTGCGACTCTTCTCGTCCCTGGCACCTCAATGGTGGAACGAGCTTCCACCTTCGGTCAGGACGGCCGAATCACTGCCGATTTTTCGAAAAAGACTACTAAAGACACACCTTTTCAGGCTCCATCTGGCCCCTTCTTGAACTAACTTCTTTCTCTCTTAAAAACAACAACAAAACAAAAAACTTACTAACTACTTACTAACTTAACTTTACCACTATTCCTTCAGAAGTTGTAGTTGTCATAGACTGTGTTGCATAGTTGATTGCTCTATTGCTGACAAAAATGTGTTATTGTAAGTCACTTTACAATAAAAGCGTCTGCCAAATGACGTAATGTAAATGTAAATGTAATGTGTATACTAGTGCTGCACGATTTGGGGAAAAGTTGTGATTGCGATTATTGTGGACAATATTGAGATTTGTGATTGCGATATAGTAAAGAAACATTTTTCAATTTTGTTTGTTTGTAAAGTGCTTATAAGCTTCTCATTGTGTGGTTCAAGTAAAGAAAAAACAACTGTGAACAAAACATTCACTTCAGAGTTTTTAGACAGACGTCACTTCAGACAGACGTCTGTGTTGTGTCATTTACATGTATTCTACAGTCCATCACTAGGAACACTATCACTATCACTATTGAGATGCTGTGAAATGAACTTCAGTTCAGTAGAAGAAGAGTAACGGCCAAAACACACAGGACGCGTAAGCGCAGCCAGTTTTCATTCGGCGCCCATGTTAACTTATCTGACCGCACTGCCCGCGCCGCGCAGCGTAGTGCGCTGACCAAGCTACAGGATGTGGTAACTTCGCTCCAGAAGGCCACAGAGCAGGTGGAGAAGCTTCACCAGCTGACCACTGGGGGGAAGCAGCCCACTGCTGCCCCAAGGCCGCCCAGGGAGAAAACCAGACGCAGTAAAGGCCGTCAGATGGCCCGCTCCGCCGGACGCCCCTCCTCTGGCGCTAGGCCGCCGCCTGCAACCAAAACTGGGGAACAGGGC
This sequence comes from Poromitra crassiceps, assembly GCF_964638095.1. NCBI lineage: Eukaryota > Metazoa > Chordata > Actinopteri > Beryciformes > Melamphaidae > Poromitra > Poromitra crassiceps. The sequence goes on from NC_139623.1 coordinate 19,186,939, forward strand.
GCGACTAATCGACAATTCCACCAGAGAGACCGTCAACTAGCCTGTACCTGGTCTCATCCCTCCGCCCCGCCAGCCAAGAAGGGTACCTTGGTAGAGTTCTGCACTCTACTTTTAATTATTTTATATGTAGTCAATTAGATTTAAAAATGACAATGGATATCAAACTGAAAAATTAAATATTAAAGTATTGAAACGGAAACATTAGCATAATGTAATGTATCCATCCCTACCCTCCATAGGCATGCAAACAGATGCCAGAATCAGCACCAACCCAGTCGGGGCAGGCTCAAAAGCAGGGCAGGAACAATTGACCTATCGCTAAGTCCCGCCCCGAACGCAGACTAGCAAATCACAGCGCGTGCAGCTCCACCATACACTCGGAGAACCTGAGCCTAGGGCTCCATAGAGAAGCAGAAGAAATCAGGATTCTCCTCTGGTTTTATGGTGTTTCAATGTTTCATACAGTTATAAATTGAAAAAAAATTGTCAAAAGATGTGCATGGGGGTAAATGCAACATTACGAGCTATCCTGGGAGGCCAGGCAATGGATAATATTAAACTAGTAAACGTAGATCCACAAACATCCACAATGCTACTGTTTTGGACGTTAAATCTGCAATCGTGGTGACAGCAAGATGAGTCTTCTCCCTCATTTGCATTCCATGATCCAAAGGTATCATGGTATTCAGAAAGTCGGCAAAAGAAAATGCTGAATTATGCGAGTTTCCAGTCATTACGTTATGCGTGTAATGGAGTTGGTGAAGAGGTAGGGAGGGGAGGCTGGCCAGCGAGACTAGTGAAGGCACATTGATTGATGTGATTATAACATCGCCAGACACCAGTCAAACCCTAAAATGAGGGAATTAATCCTGTTCCCCAAATAAATGTGAGGTAGTCTAAAGAGAAAAGACCCAGGAGGAAAACATGATGTTAAAAGCTGTAGGCTATGCCTCTGCTGCTACACCAACACCCCATGCATGCATGCCGTTGTCTCACTATGAAAAACATCTACGGTACACTATTTAAAGTGTCTTGATTATACAGAGGTACATGAAATAGCTTACCAGGCGGCAAGCGCCACTCTTCAATTCGGCATATAGGCTATTTAATCCACGGAGAGGTTACTCTAAGTCAGTGTTTCTCAAACTTTTTCAGACCAAGGACGACTTAACCAATAAAAAAACTCGGGGATCACCTAACTCCCAAAACATCCCCAAAAACAATAGGCCTACTACTTCCACTGTAAATTACAAATTACAGGCTAATTAAATTACAAATAGCATTAAGGCTGTACAATTAATCAAATTTCTGGATCCCACAATTATGAAAACAAGATAACCGATATAAAAAATATATACAATTTATTTTAGTCCATTTACCTTCTTTTTTTTTTTACATTTATTTCTCCTTTTCATTTCAAATATATTCAAAGTTCAAAGAAAGTTTTTTCAAGTTCAATAAATACACAATGTTGCATTCAGTGATGTTTTTGTATTCAAATAAGTGTTAAATGGCTCTATATTCTGACAGCAATCACTGAAATAGTGTGTTTGGTCAGTAACTTGGAACTCTCTCTCCTGTAGCCCTGCATGCAGAGTGGACCTATCTTCACAACCGTAACTCATAGAGACTCGGGGCTGATGGCGTTGAATTCGGGGTGAAAAAATACATATAGATTTTAACTCATTGAGTGCCAGCCACTTTTGGAGAACGGACGCTCCCAGTGCCAGAGTTTTCAGAGCGTTTTCAGTGATTTCTCGAGGCCCACAGAATATTGTGTGATATTACTATGTAAACACCGAACACGCACAAAGAACGAACTGGCTCTATTGTATCATCAGCAAAAAAAAGTTTATTGATACCATTTTCCGTTCTTTAGTTATGAGCCGGAGAAGATAGGTCGTTTTGAGCAAATACAGCCTTTTCAAATTATTAGCTGAGATATTCCGCCTTTTGTGAAATGCAGCATTCCAAGCACATTCACTGAGTCTGAAGATAATATTTTCTGATGTAGTGACGTGGTGTAGTTGTGTGATGCCCTGCGTGCCCCACCCCCCTCTCCCCCCCTCCCCTCCTCAGCTGCAAACTCCTCCCCACACTACACAGCCTCACGCACCCACTCTATTTTCGGAGTGCTCCGTTTGTCTGTGCCGGGCGGCTCCCAGCGCGATAGAGAAGAGCCAAACCGGACTGCTGAATGGTTTGGCGTCGGGTGCTGCTTTTCTGGTGGCTAATCGTGTGGAGAAACTATACAGACAGACAGAGACAGAGGGGCTCAGTTGTGTGCGCGGATTGACTCATGTTCGCAGCCAACGTCAGCTCCAGACAGAGCAATCTATATGGCTCTGGCTGCAGCATGCATCGGTTTCTCTTTGATCACGGCTTTTTCCTCCTGTTTCTCAGGACCTGTCTCTAATCTGGAGAGCACTGTCGCCACCTAATGGGTTTGTAAAATAGGTTATAGACCTCCAATAGCTACAATATTTGTACAGGAGATGCAGAAGGCTTTGATCGACGTCCCACCGTCAAAAAACGCATTGGACGTCGAAAGACGTCCTTGGCACTCTACGTCACTATTTAATTGGACGTCGAAAGACGTCCATGGCACTCAATGAGTTAATAAGAATCGCGATCTGACCTTCCGTTTCCCAGAAAACGTAACATTTCTCTGATTGGATAGTGGGAGGTAAAAAAAAAAGGGGAAAAAAGATAAATCTACTCGCGGACCACTAGGGGCGCCCGCGGACCACTGGTGGTCCGCGGGAGAAAAACTGCTCTAAGTGAATGTCAATTGTGGATGTGAGTCGCCTGTTATCCCCACCCGCTGTCTTCCTCCGTTAAAATGTTTGATTAAAGATTCGCTAAAGCCGTTTCCAGGCATGCACATATCGTATTTCTTTTTATCGATAGCTTTAAATGTTGTACATCACCCTCCAAGGCATAGTGAAGTACTTTCTGATGGCTTCTAGATGATATCAGGCCTCAAAAAGTTGTGAAGAGCGTCTTGGGATATAACTTTGACAGCTGCCATTCATTCTAGTCAGCCTGCCCTGTGTTTGTCCGAGTGAGCACGGTGGGTGGGGCTTAGCGATAGGTCAATTAAAGAGGGTCCCTTAATTTAGAGGTATTTAAGTAACCTGCAAAAGAGTGAATAATCAATAAAATAAGTTTTAAGTTCCATGTTCTGTCACCCTATATTATTCCACTACTTTTCCTGATGTTTTAGGTTTTTGCCGTGGTATCGTTTAAGTATCAGTATTCTTTTTTTTTTATATATTTTATTTTCACATTTTAAATTTTTATAGAACACAAACAAGACAAAACAGACAAACAGGCTCAGACACGGGAAATAAATGAAAAACAAAACAAAAACAAAAAATATAATCAACATTACAAAGTGGTGCTGCCAGCCACCTAAGGTTCAATCTTATGTTCTTGTCAACGGTATACCTGGGATCCTGGGATGGGAAGCCAGCCGGGTGAGTCACCCGTCACCCCTAGCCTCGTTGAGGTAGACTAAAAATGGGTCCCAGATAGTTATACATTTTCTAAGTGCATTGGTTCTCAGGAACCTAAGTCTCTCCATGCGTATAACAGAGGTCATGTCCGTCAACCACAATTGGAAAGAGGGTGGAGAGGGAGATTTCCATTCCTTCAGAATTTGTTTTTTGGCGACAGTTGTCCCCAGTGTCAGAGACTGTTGTACAGCTGTAGGAAAGTTCAGAGAAAACTCAGAGCAGCCGAAGATGGCGAGTTCTGCCTCCGGCTGAAGGGCCACCCTGTGGGCCTTAGAGTACCAGTCAAATATTTTGGCCCAGAATCCCGTCAGCGAAGGGCAGAACCAGAAGTCATGAGACAGTGTGCCCTCGGACACTTGGCATCTTTCACACAGTGGTGAGATAGTAGGATAGATCTTGTGTAATTTCTGCTTAGAGTAGTGGAGACGGTGAGCGACTTTAAATTGAATCAGCTGATGTCTGCTATTAACTGAGCAGAGTTGTACAACCGACAGGCTCTTTTCCCATATAATGTCAGATAATTCAGTACCAAGTTCTTCCTGCCATGCCTCTCTAATCCTCTCAGTAGAGGCCATGGTACAATCATCAAATAGACACACAAATCTGGAGATGAGGTGCCTATCCTGGGAGGCCATTCCCAAGTTTGTTAACTCAATATCTCAAGAACGGCTTGATAGAATTTCTTCTGATTTGGCTCAAACATCAACTTGGACGCAAGGATGAACTGATTGCATTTTGGTTATCAAAGGTTAAGGTCACTGTGACCTCTCGAATATAATTCAAGCTTGTTAACGCGATATCTCAGGAATGTCTTGATGGAATTTCTTCGAATTTGCCTCAAACGTCCACTTGGACTCAAGGATGAACTGATTACATTTTGGTGAAAGTCAAAGTTCAAGGTCACAAATTTCTTCCAATTTGCCTCAAATGGTGATTTGGACTCAAGAATGAACTAATGGCGGAGGCATAAGTCCGCGTTGCGGTCGTTCTAGTTATAGTAGTCTTATTAAATGGTATACATGCAATGATAAAATAAATGACAGATTTTTTATTTGGATGACTGAAATCCCCCCGATTCCGGATCAGTTGAAAATCACGTGATCGGCCCCGATTTCCGATCACGTGATCGGATCGGGACATCCCTAGTATCGGTATCAAACTCATAATTTTGGTATCGTGTGACAACACTAATCTGAAGTCCTCAGGATTGTCACCCATTTAAAAAAGTCCACCATTTTTTATGTGAGGCTCAGAAGTAGCTAAGAATATAAACGACATCTGTCCTGTTTTGCAACGCTCTTTTCTCTCCCATCTATTTTATTGGTTTATTTTAAAAAGACCATCACAGATACCATCATATATTGATACCATGGATGTTTTTGCATCTGATAAACTGTAATCATGTGCGGAGCTTCAAAGTAATACATTACATTATGTCCATAGTTTTGGTTCTACTGCAGTGTCTCAGGTCATCTTCTGTTCTGTACTGTAATGATCTGTACTGGTCTATTGTTTTGTTTTAATCATTACATTGCTTTATGTAATTTAACAGATGCTTTTGTCAAAAGCGACAGTTCTATATATGCTGTAAATTCACATGTTTTGTAGTTTTTCATTGATATATTTTATTTACTTTAGGGCGGCCCAGTGGTACGCAACCTTGCCCTACTCAGGAGCCACATTGACCAAAAAAAAAATCTTTGCTAGAGCCACAATTGAAAAAATTCCCTCTTGTCCCTTTATATTTTTAGATTTGTATTTATTTGTTTATTTTAAGTAGGACTTAAAAGAGCCACAACTACCCATAAAGGAGCCGCATGTGGCTCTAGAGCCTCGGGTTGAGTATCACTGCTAGGCAGTCTGTTCCAGTGTTGTAATTGTGAGTTGTTATGTTTAATGACCCCTCTTTCGTCTTTCCTTATTCATAGCCTATTTTTCATTGCTGTATCCAACCATTAGCTGCTGCAATGACCCAGTTTCCTCCTGGGGGTCTTTTGTGTGTTGATGAGTCTGATCCAAAGCCCTGTGTCTGTCTGTCTGTGTCTGTCTGTGTGTATGTCTGTCTGTGTCTGTGTGTCTGTGTCTGTCTGCCTGCCTGTCTGTGCCTGTGTCTGTGTCTGTTGGTGCAGAAACTGGCGGTGTTGAAGGACGGTTTCCTGCTGGGCTCCCAGCAGGAGCTGTGGGGCAGCAGTCCCTCGCTGGCCAATTCAGAGCTCTCCATCCCTCGCCTCTACTCTGATGCCGGCTCCCAGACAGACATCCCTGCTGAGGTGAGTCTCTCCATCCCTCGCCTCTACTCTGATGCTGGCTGCCAGACAGACATGCCTGCTGAGGTGAGTCCCATGCAGGAAGGCCAGGAAGAGGGTGTCTGTATAGGTAAAAGCACTCGCCTACCACTGGAGAGACCCGGGTTCAATTCCCAGTAGTGGTACTTTCGGCTTGGTCAGACATTTCTACAGAGACAATTGGCTGTGTCTGCAGGGGGGAAGCAAGTGGGGTATGTATCCTAGCCACTGCACTAGTGCCTCCTCTGGTCGGTTGGGGCGCTTGTTCCAGGGGGTGGGGTGGTGGGGGGGCGGTGTGGGCTGAATAGCGTGATCCTCCTACGTGCTACGTCCTGCCGGTGAAACCCCTTACTGGTGAAAAGAAGCTCATGTCTGTGTATTAACGTTGTTTTCTCTGTGTCCAGTTCATGAACAACACCAACAAACTGGCAGAGAAGGTTCGTCTGAGCCTCAAGTACGAGGAAGCCAAGAGAAGGTAGGAATGACTCACGTCTGGATAGAGGTGTGTGTGTGTGTGTGTGTGTGTGTGTGTGTGTGTGTGTGTGTGTGTGTGTGTGTGTGTGTGTGTGTGTGTGTGTGTGTGTGTGTGTGTGTGTGTGTGTGGTAATGCATTTATGCGTATGCATGCCTGAATTTGGAGTCATGCATTTTACTGTGTGTAAACGGATGTGAAGAGTGTGTGAGAGTTTGTGTAATTCCAAACTTCTAAGTTTACTATTGTTCTTTAATTAATCACTTTTCTTGTATGGAGATTTGTGAAACAGATTAAATCTTGTCAACAGTATGAGCTAACTAATCTGTGATCACACTACTGATACAGATTGTGTGGGGGAAAATGTAGAAATGGAAATCATAGAAAGGACTCATCCTAACATTGAAATCTTCATTACATAATACGATCACAGTGCTGTATGACTGGCGTTGGCAGAGCATAGCATCAATGTCTAGGTTTCTTTCCCACAATTAAAACAATATGAATTTTCGGCTTTTCCATTTGGCACCAAAGTTGAAAACAACAACTGGTTTGGGAATTTGAAAAAAATGTCTGGAAAAGTAAGGAAAATATTGTGGTTCACGTCCGATACACACACAATTATAGCTTTTATACTGTTGTAGACCCACTTTGAGTCCACAGTTTTTGTTGATGTAAATTAAGAATAATGTTCAGATGTTCTTATTACCCAACTGCTGTCAGCATGCATTATATCAAATACTGACAGTCAAGTCAGTCAAATCCAGTCAGGAACATAGAGTCTGGGAACAATATGGAATTTTAAAATGTAAACTTTGTAGGAACCCTGCCAATCAGCTTCACATATTCTGATATTTGTGGCTGTGAAGAACAATCTTCATCTGCACAGTGATATGAGCTAGTTAGCAGGGGCAAGATGTCCATCTGCCGAAATCATATTGCACACCAGACAAAAATCAAAACAAACCAAGGTCTGGAATCTTTTAATTGAAAATGTGTAGGAACCCACAAAGAACCCAAGTCCTCCTTCCTGTGAGGCGACAGTCCTGTTACCCTGGTAAACCATCCTGATCAGGTAAACTCACATTCAGTTTCGTTCTGCAGATCAGTCTGGACTCCAGCCCGCCCCCAGCAAATTTCAGACTTTACAAAGTCCACGGGCCAATCGGTGACCTACCTCATAGTTGACAACGTAAGCGGCCAATCAGGGCAAAACGGTAATGGCGTCTCCCGAAGCAATGAGCGGTAACGTTAACATTAGTAGAGTAAACACAGCCCCAAGTGCAGTTATTGCAGACATAGACTCAATAACAACAATTAAACAACCCTGGGACCTTAGAAAATTTTAATTCAAGTTTTGTCGGGAAAAATTCCAAACCAAGTTAAAAGTGTTTTGAGTCTACCAGATGTTTCTGTCCATATGTCAATTTGTTTCAATCACTCTTTTAGGGCTGCAACTAACGATTATTTTGGTAATCGATTAATCTGTCGATTATTTCTTCCATTAAAGGACGGCTTTCCCGTGGGGAATATGAATATATATTAAATCTCACGCCCCTAAGGTTTTCGAATCCGTTGAAATTTTTTTAATTGGTTGTTCACAGCCAGAGCTATCAACCAAAATCCACTCTGCGTGGGGGGGGGGGGGGGATGTTGGAGGGGAGGGGAGGGTGCGGGGACCCGAAATCCTACACTTCCCACAATGCACTGGGCTCGCGTGGCCTTCGAGTCCACGCCCACCCCTCAGGCATTTGGCTGATATCAAACTCCAGTAGGTGGCGGTAATGCACATATATGCTTGCCAACCGCCATAAAACTCAAAGAAGAAGAAGAAGAAGAAGGCTTCGACATAAAAACATTAGTAGAACAAGAATAATAAAAAAAAAAATTGCCTCCAAATTGCACCAAATTTAAACTGTAGTATATATGTCGGGAGATGTCTTCATAAAAAAGATTTCATGCATTTTAAGGCATTTTCCTAGGAGTTACGTGCATCTGATGTTGTAACTATTTCATGTAAAAATGTGTAAAAAAGGGTACATTGCTCAGCGTTGATTTCGTAACTTCAACGCACCTTCTACTAGATGTAAAATTTGACGAGCTTTCCAATGCCGCCAGTCCCGTGTCTGGAGGTGCTTCCGTTCCCGAGATATGGTTCTTTGCAAGGAGCTATGGGAAGCTAACATTAGCTAGCCTACTAGGCTAGGCGGTGAAAAAAGATGGCTGCCTTTTGTTTTTGTTCAGGACCTCTGAAGGGGCGTGGAGGACCTCTAGAGGCGGGACCATGGTGGCACAGGCCCACAACACTTGTAGTTCATAGGTGCTCGACTTCCGCAAGGTGGACTTGGCCCATCTGACGTAAAACGCGTCGGCTGGGCCAAAAAATATGTGAGAGATGGTTGATAGCTCTGGCTGTGAACAACCAATTTCAAAAATTTCAACGGATTCGAAAACCTTAGGGGCGTTTAATATATATTCATATTCCCCACGGGAAAGCCGTCCTTTAATCGGATAAAAATAAATGTGTGGATTTTATTCCAATAATTTTATTCAAAAATCAAATGTCCCAAATTGACAATATTAGTGCACAGAAGTGCTGCTTGAATGGACCAGAGCTGTCTAAACAATTAGCCTATGAAAAGTCATAAATAAAAAGAATAACTACATCACTATCTACTGTTAACAGGTTTGAGGTTTTATGTGCCATGCCTGGCATGTTTGATTTTCAGTGACTCAAGGCAACCAAAGACTCATTTCTCAAAAGTAGGGGAGCAGATCTATCTATCAACAACACGCCACGGACTATATGAAGGTAGATTGTTTCTACACTAACACGTTCTCTCTCTCTCACACACACACGCACGCGGGCGTGCGCTCACACGCACACATACGCACGCACACACACACACACCAAGCCGGATCAAAACACCTGCTAGAGACAGCATTAAACAAGACAAACTACCTGCCGTTAGATGAAGGTTTCCTCACTTCAAAACGCAAAGCACATGTGTCTAATCTCATTTACTTATTAAAGCGCCCTCTCGTTTAAAGATTTTGTAGCGTTAACGTTGACCAGCTTATCCTGCTCAGCTGTTGAGCCCCAGTCATGGCTAACGTTAGTTACGTTATGTTTTCCTTTGTCCTCATTCGCGTGGTGTGTCCGTGGCATGCAAGGTCGATTTTACATATTTGCAGCTAACACACTTTTTAGTTTGACAAAATGTGAAGCGCTCCCACACTTTAGATAGTCTAGTTGAAAAGTTTTCGTCGTGTCCACCATGTTGGCACCATGCGTCTCCATGGAGACAACACGTGACATAGTCAGTCCGCGACACAGGAAGTAGGCAGACGCGCGACAGTGACGCAACTCAGAACGTAGATAAACGTTTATAATATATAATTATATAGCTATGTGACCCAAAAAAATCAAAGGCCAACAAATCGATAATACAATTCCTTGCCAACAAATTTAATAATCGATTTTTATCGATTAGCTGTTGCAGCCCTACACTCTTTTCTGCCTCCATGGTCAGTCAAAAACGACCATGCCTGGAGTGAGAAGGGGCTAGTTTCCAGCAAAGACCTATACATACATGGTAATTTTGCATCCTTTGATCTACTGAAGAGGAAGTTTGAGTTGCCCGACACAAACTGGCTCAGATTCCTGCAAGTCAGAAATTATGTTCGATCCAAGATTCACACCTTTGAAGTGCTCCCAAATTAACTTTTTTTCGATGTACCGTAAATTCCGGACTATAAGGCGCACCGGTGTATAAGCCGCACCTTCAAAGTTGACTATTTTTTTCTTATATAAGCCGCACCGGACTATAAGCCGCGGGTGTTTTAATGGTATTTTTTGTTTTTTTTTACAGTGCACACAGTGTCCGCGGTGTGGTGAAAAGAGGGCAAGAGAGGAAATTAAAACAGAAGTGGATTTATAGTTAGAAAGAGTGCTAAAGAAGAGAGAATTCAGTTTTTTATTTTTTTATTTTAGTTACTCACAGTACTATTGACCAGTCCAACTCAAAAGATATTCGGCAGTTTCACTTTGAGCTCTTGTTCCGCCGCTGTCCATCAATGGTTATGACGAGTCTCGCTGGGTACAGTACGCCAAAGCGATATCCATTGACTTTAACCTTTTCGATGATGCTGTTGTATGTTGCGCGTTTCTGTTGCACCAACGCGGAGAGGTCCTGCCGGACGAAAAAGCGCGTACCCTCCCAGGTGAGGGGCTTCATCCCCGCAGCCTGGAGGATGAGTTGACGGTCGGGCCAGCGGAGTAGGCAGATGAAGATGGCCCTCGGTGGCAGGCCGGGGTCTGGACGTGGCCGAGGCGCCCGGTGTGCCCTGTCCACCTCTGGTGGTTTCTCGCCTTCCTTCAGGTCCAGGATGTAACACAGGATTTTGCCACGAAAGCGTCCATGTCACCAATCTCAGCTCCCTCTTTTACATTGATCAGGCGAATGTTATTTCTTTTACTCCTGCTGATTAAGTCATCAACCTGCGTGTGCAGGGTTTCGATTTGTTTTTGCATTTTATCCACTTTCGGACTCACTGTGTTGTTTTTGTCCTCCAGTGCGCTGATGCGCTTTTCCGCATTAGAAACTCTGTTCACGGTTACCTTATTTTCTTTAGTGAGTGAGTGGATGGACTTCTGCACGTTTTCAAACTTGTTTTCAAGCTGCTCAAACCTCTGAGCGATGTCGGACTTAATCGATAGTGTTTCACGGAGTAAAAGTTTAGCCCAAGCCGTGTATCTCCAGCCTCCAGCAGGTGAGTCATTTCCTCATTCATGGCGGTGATTGCTTCGTCTTTTTCTTTCTGCTTACCTGTGTTGTGTTATGTTATGTTATGTTATGTTGTTAAAAGAGGGCAAGAGAGGAAATTAAAACAGAAGTGGATTTATAGTTAGAAAGAGTGCTAAAAAAGAGAGATTTTTTTTTTTTTTTTGAAAAAATCCATAGATAAGCCGCACCGTTATATAAGCCGCAGGGGCCAAAAAAGGCCAAAAAACGGGAAAAAAGCCGCGGCTTATAGTCCGGAATTTACGGTATTGCTGAGCCCTCCTCACTCCAAGCATCTCATTTCTAGATTTGTATGTCTGTTTGACAACTGCACCACAGCTTCTACTGAGAGGATTAGAGAAGCATGGCAGGGGGAACTTGACATTGACTTATCTGACATTTTATGGGATAGGAGTCTGTCGGTGATACAACTCTGCTTAGTTAATAGTAGACACCAACTGATGCAATTTAAAGTCACTCACCGTCTTCACTATTCTAAACATAAGTTGCACAAGATTTACCCATCTGTTTCACCACTCTGTGACAGGTGTCAGGTGTCGGAGGGCACTCTGTCTCATGCCTTCTGGTTCTGCCCTTCTTCACTGACCGGATTCTGGGCCAAAATATTTGACTGGTACTCTAATGGCTCATTTCCACCACATATAACAGCACAGTACAGCTCTACTCGATCTGGTATTACTCGGCTCTACTTGATATAGACTCTGTTTCCATAGCAAGTTTACTTGCCTCCGCCCACACCTGGTCGTCATAGCGACCGCATATCTGCCCTCCGCCCATAGCCGAAGTAGGCTATAAGTATAACGTTAAAATTAAATCCATACACGGAACTTTTAAACTGATTATGAAATACTGGTGCCTCTAAATGACCTACAGTGTACATGGGCAAATGTGACAATCGGCTAGGAGAATGGATATCACTTTGTTGTTACTCAAACTCACATGCATGCACTGCGCGGGGACGGGAGAGGCGCTACGGGGAGAACCCCAGCGGCAACTCAACAGGCAAGACCGCGGCTTTGCCTGCGGCCTAGCGGAGCCAACTACAAAGGGCTTCCCGAGGAGCAGACTTTTTTCTCTCTCAAAACAATTGAAAACCACCGCATGTTAAAGCTGAGCAAGGAGATCGATTTTATTTCACGAGAGCCGAAGGCAGCAACACAAAAGAAATAACTTCTGGAAATAACAGAAGAGAAGGTAAGCCCCACTATACTGGTATCCAGCATTGACAGTAGATGCCTACAGTAAACACGATTCTGCCTGACCAATCAGTCGTCTGCAGTGTTTTCACGTCACCGTATGGTACCGGGTCCACAGCCCTAGAACCTCAACAGAGCAGGGACCAAAAGCAGCACGACTCAACCCCGACTCAACCCGGGCTGTCCACGTTTTTGATCGGTGGAATGAGACAAAAAAGCGAGATGAGCTGTGTGGGGCCGCGTTGATACCAGCGGTGGAAATGGGCCATAAGGCCTACAAAATAACCCTTCAGCCGGAGGCAGAACTTGCCATCTTCGGCTGCTCGGAGTCCTCTCTGGTCTTTCCCACAGCTGTGCAACAATCTCTGACACAGGGGACAATTGTTGCCAAGAAATTCATTCTGCAGGAATGGAAGTCCCCCTCTCCACCCTCTTTTCAGCAGTGGTTGATCTTTGTTATGAAGAGACTTAGAGGACCAACTCACTTAAGAGATTTCTAACTATTTGGGACCCGTTTCTGGCCTACCTTGATGAGGTTAGGGGCGACGGGTGATTTGATTTGCCCGGGTGGTCTCCCATGGACCCTGTTGTGTGTAGCACCACATTGTAATATTGGAGTGTATGTACTCTTTCTTTCTTTCTTTCTTTCTTTCTTTCTTTCTTTCTTTCTTTCTTTCTTTCTTTCTTTCTTTCTTTCTTTCTTTTCCTGTATTTGAGTTTGTTCGTCTTTGTGTGTTGGTGTTCTGAAAATTGAAAATTGCAAAACAAAATATAGAAAAAAACAAAAAAATTATCGGCGGAAAATATGTTTTCGCCGTTCTTCCGACTGGATTTGGAGATGCTGATTAGCTGAGTTTGTCAAAGCAAGTAATCCCATGCACTGAAATCACTGTGGGCAGCTGGAAGTCCAGACTGATACATAGAGACAAACAGAATGTGAGGTCACGTTATCAGGATGTTTTAACCAGGCTAACAGTCAGTCCCATAATGCTGCTTATCTGCCATAATTGATGAGAATCTCTTTCTCTCCTGTTTGTTTTGTCCCATTCTCCCTGTTCTGCACACCCCTCCTCTCCCTCCCTCTCCCCATCCCAGGATCGCCACCATCGAGGTACAGATCGCCAAACTCGACAGCGAGGCATGGCCTGGGCTGCTGGACCCGGAGCGCGACCGCCTCATCCTCATCAATGAGAAGGAGGAGCTTCTGAAGGAGCTGCAGTACGTGCGGCCCAGCCGCCGCATGGAGCCCAACGACGCAGAGAAGCTGGAGTCACAGAAAAAATGCCTGGAGAGAGATCTGCAGGCCGCCAGGGACAACCAGAGCAAGGCTCTGACCGAGAGGTGGGGAAAGGGGTTGCATTTTTTTTATGCCTTTGGCTATAAGTGTACTTTTTTTTGCCTTTAACTATACAAAGTGAGTTTTTTTCAGGAGTGCCTTGTTCACATTCACACACATTCATACCTGGAAGCTGACCAGTATAACCACAGTCTGATCTGCTGAGCAGCTCCACTGGAGCGGTTGGCGTTAAGGGCCTTGCTCAAGGGCACCTCAGTGGTGGTAAACGCTGTGTTTTTCACTTTCCCCACTCAGATTTATCCTGCTGGTCTTATGGATTGAACAGACGACCTTCCGGTCACAAGTCCGCTTCCCGTCACTGCCTTAAATTATAAGCTTTTATTGCAAAATGTGCATTTGTTATGGAATTCTTTGCTAAGTTGCCCCAGTATTTGGAGATATCGAAGGAAAATAGTTCCTACTTGAAACAGCTCAAAACAAGGTCTGTGGATTATCTTGAGTAACCGGGTCATGTTTTTCAAAAATATTTTTTTGGTGCTTTGAGCACCACAAGCTGAGTGCCATGCAGTTCCATTGCATTGGAAAGATATCTCCAAAACACGGCAACTCACACCAAAACGATCTAGATGGATAAATACAATACCACTAGGTAGGGGTGGGCGATATGACGATCTTAAATCGTTCACGATCAGAATGGCTCCACGATCTGCCTTTCCAGACAGATCGTTAGAATCGCGCTACATGCAGTGCACATTCTATCAGTTGCATTTCTATGTCTGAAAGACGCTTCCAAAGTTGTCCTCCCCTCCCCCTTTTCACTTCACAAAGTGCTGCTGCGGAGGACGACAACACTGAGGGGGGATTCGTTTGACACACACATACACACTTAACCAGGGCTCGACAGGACCTCCCGTCATCCCGGGGACGTTAAAAATAGCGTCGGGGACGATGGAAATTAATTTGGGGACGGAGCCGGGACGATAGTTGAAAATATAAAAATAGCCTAAACACATGCTCTGCTCGTTAAAATGAACGGCGATGAAAATGCCCTGAACGCAAATGCAACCTCTTTACAACACACACGCACACTAAACAAACACGCGGGTAGAGAGACAGGCAGATAGAGTGCAACTCATGGCGCAAAGTGATTTTAAATGCGAGGAGGCATTGCTCTTAATCTGCTGTCATCCTGCCTCGTGAGCTCTGTTTTCCCCTCTCTCACTCAACGCTGTGGTGTGTGTGTGTGTGTGTGTGTGTGGGAGCCGCGTGTCAGACAGACAGAGCTGAGAGCTCTCCTCGCAAAAGCAACAGAAGGTGGACTCAAATCGCAGATAGCCCATATATATTCGTTCCATCGACCAACCCTACTGTATAGCCGAAATAATAGTGAACCAATACATATAGAGATAGAGAGATAGAGAGATAGATAACGCTATGAATTATTGTAAACAACATGAAAATATTTATGAAACAAATTGTATTTTAAATTTCCAGGTTTCTCATGACCATACGAACCCTGAAATTAGTTTGTACTGCTCAGTAACTTGCAAAATAGTCTTAAAGCCCAATCAGTAATTTCTTTGAAAATTTTTACTCTAATATAAGATCTTTTTAGTCATAGGACATGGTAGATTGACTTGTAATAGGGAGACTCTCGCCTTTATTTAACCCACACCGCCCTCCATTGGCCAGCCCTGGGACTAAGCAGTTTGTCTGCCACGTCCCGTGGCAAGATGCGCGCATGCGCTCTACAGCGGCAGCGTTGTGTTCCTGAAAACCAGGAAGTAACTCGATTCGGATTTGCTACGAAAATGATGTTTCACGGAACTATGGATTATTATTTCATCACGTGGTGAGTACCCGATGTCACAACATGTACATAGAGCTTTCTGGCGCTGTGTTTTGTTGACTTTGAACGGAGATATCGTTATCGATACTATTGCACGCAGAGGGCGCATTTTCTCCAATAGCAAAACTTGGAAAAGTTGCTGAATGGGGCTTTAAAAACCAATATGAAAAAGAATCGTGATAAGATCGTGGATCGTGATCCTGCCTGAAAAAATCGTGATATGATATTTTTGCCATATCGCCCACCCCTACCACTAGGTAAGAGGAAAAATATGTATTCTTGTTTTTGTTGTGAACTGTCCCCAATCCGAATCTATGAGCAATCAGAAGTGACGGAAACAAGAGACAGAGAGAGATGGCTAAACTGATAACAGCAATAGAAACACATCGATGAAACAAGCAAGTCAGAACTGTTGAAAACAAAACCACCTGACTTTCTAGTTCCTTTCACTGAGACCTTTACAGACGTCAAACCTCTCTCCTCTCTCTCTCTCTCTCTCCCTCCCTCTCTCTGTTCTCTCTAAACATCATGGCCTTTACTAGTTGGACACTGGCACCAAACCAGGATCAGGTATCCACGGCGACTACGCCAATTAGGCACTCATAGCCATGGAGCTTTCTCTCCTCCATTACAATACTCACTTTTTCTCTTTTTTTCTCCCCATCTCTCTGTCTCCCTCTCTCTTTCTGTGTGTGTGTCTCTCTCGCTCAATTCAATTCAGTTCAGTTATGCCTTATAAGGTACTGTAGCCATTGTTTCAAAAGCAATACAGTGACCTCACAATACAGGAATACAGCAATCTCTTGCTGTCTCTCGCCCCATTTCCCACCTTTTTCAGCATCGAACTAGTAAGAGAGAGCCAACCAGAAAGACCAATATCCTGCATACCTCTCACTCCCCTTCTCTCTCTCCCTCCCCTTCTCTCTCTCTCTCCCTCCCCTTCTCTCTCGCTCCCCCTTCTCTCTCTTTCTCCCTCTCTCTCTCTTCCTCCCCCTTCTCTCTCTCTCCTTCCCCTTCTCTCTTTCTCCCTCTCTCCCTCCCATTCTCTCTCTCCCTCCCTCCCCTTCTCTCTCTCTCTCTCTCTGTATCAGGTCTCTTGTTGTTCTCCCTACTGGTTAGACTCTACCTGAGTTGAGTCTCTCTTTGTGTCTCCTCTCCTTTTCCTGTAACCTGAGAGACTGCAATGCCAGGTCACAAAAGAAACCCTTTTTGCGCATACACGCACAGGAAACACACACACACTACCCACATACTACACCCACGCACGCACTCACTCATTGACACAAGAAATATGCGTGCACGTATTCGGGGAGGCTTCAGGTTCTGAAAAAGTCTTAAAATGCCTTGAATTTGATAGTCTATTCATTCACTCATAAGCTCTTGACTCCTACTCCAACTCTACTCCTACAACCTTTATGTCTTAAAGTCAGTTTTAGAGGCCTTAAAAATGTGTTTTCTTGGTGAGTTTTTCTTTCTCTGTCAAGAAAAATCCGATACGACAAAAGTTGCTTTCTGTACCAGAATTGGTCTTTTATTTAGTTCTAGCTGGCATTAAAAAGGGTCTTTTATTTAGTTCTAGCTGGCATTAAAAAGGGTCTTTTGTTATGCCTCCGCCGGCGATAGCCAGGCCGGAGGCATTATGGATCCGGGTTGTCCGTTGGTATGTCCGTACGTACGTCCGTACGATGTTCGTTAACGCGATATCTGAGGAACGCCTTGACGGAATTTCATCAAATTTGCCTCAAACATCGACTTAGACTCAAGGATGACCTGATTAGATTTTGGTGGTCAAAGGTCAAGGTCACTGTGACCTCTCGAACGTCATTTTCAAGCTTGTTAACGTGATATCTCAGGAATGCCTTGACGGAATTTAATCAAATTTGTCTCAAACATCGACTTGGACTCAAGGATGAACTGATTAGATTTTGGTGGTCAAAGGTCAAGGTCACTGTGACCTCTCAAACGCCATTTTCCAGCTTGTTAACGCGATATCTCACGAATGCCTTGACAGAATTTCATCAAATTTGCCTCAAACATCGACTTGGACTCAAGGATGAAGTGATTAGATTTTGGTGGTCAAAGGCCAAGGTCACTGTGACCTCTCGAACGACATTTTCAAGCTTGTTAGCGCAACATCTCAGGAATGCCTTGATCGAATTTCATCGAATTTGCCTCAAACATTGCCTTGGACTCAAGCATGAACTGATTAGATTTTGGTGGTCAAAGGTCAAGGTCACTGTGACCACTCGAACGCCATTTTCAAGCTTGTTAACGTGATATCTCAGGAATGCTTTGACAGAGTTTAATCAAATTTGCCTCAAACATCAACTTGGACTCAAGGATGAACTGATTCGTTTTTCGTGGCCAAAGGTCAAGGTCACTGTGACCTCACGAATGCCATTCCCAAGTTCGTTAAAGCGATATCTCAAGAACGGCTTGATGGAATTTCTGCCAATTTGACTCAAACATCGACTTGGGCGCAAGGATGAACGGATTACATTTTGGTGATCAAAGGTCAAGGTCACTGACCTCTCCAACGCCATTTTCAAGCTTGTTAACATCATATCTCAGGAATGCCTTGACCGAATTTAATCAAATTTGCCTCAATCATTAACTTGGCCTCAAGGATGAATTGATTACATTTTGGTGGTCAAACTTCAAGGTCACTGTGACCTCACGAACGCCATTCCCAAGTTCGTTAACGCAATATCTCAAGAACGGCTTGATAGAATTTCTTCTGATTTGGCTCAAACATCGACTTGGACGCAAGGATGAACTGATTCCATTTTGGTTATCAAAGGTCAAAGGTCAAGGTCACTGTGACCTCTCGAATGCCATTTTCAAGCTTGTTAATGCGATATCTCAGGAATGTCTTGATGGCATTTCTTTGAATTTGCCTCAAACGTCCACTTGGACTCAAGGATGAACTGATTACATTTTGGTGGTCAAAGTTCAAGGTCACTGTGACCTCACACACCCAATTTCCAAGCTCTGTAATGCAACATCTCAGGAGCACCTTGACGGAATTTAATCAAATTTGCCCCAAATGGCGATTTGGACTCAAGAATGAACTAATGGCGGAGGCATAAGTCCGCATTGCGGTCGTTCTAGTTTAGTTCTAGCTGGCATTAAAAAGGGTCTTATTATTTAGTTCTAGCTGGCATTAAAAGGAGTATTTTATTTAGTTATAGCTGGCATTAAAGATGGTCTTATTATTTAGTTCTAGCTGGCATTAAAAACGGTCTTATTATTTAGTTCTAGCTGGCATTAAAAAGGGTCTTATATTTAGTTTTAGCTGACATTAAAAAGGGCCTTATATTTAGTTCTAGCTGGCACTAAAAATTGTCATATTTATTTCTAGCTGGTATTAAAAAGGGTCTTGAAAAGTCATAAAAAGATTTGCTGACACCTTGATATACAGTACATTGCATGCTCTCTATTGTATTCTCAGGTGCACCTGCGTGCGCACACACACACACACACACACACACACACACACACACACACACACACCTCTCTCCAACAGACATGAGAAACATTGACACACATAGGCACATATACAAGAAACACACACAAACACACACACACAGGCATGAGAAACATTGACACACAAAGGCAGGTATACAAGAAACGCGCACGCGCAAACACACACACCGTAACCTGATCAAAGGCTTCCCCACTGGCCTGTTTCCACTAAAACCATGGATCATATTAACAGCTGTTAATAGGCCGGTGTCCACCTAACAAAGCACAGACAAATAGACGACACCCGCGTCACACGAGCACAAAGCGACCGCTCACAATAGCTCCGCTATCACCCCTTCGCCGCTGTCACCTCGCATATCGCCGCTGTCACCCCGCATACTTTCCTTTACTTTATTGCATTTAGCAGACGCTTCTATCCAAAGCGACTTACAAGAATTACAATTGTAAATTGCATATCGCCGCTGTCACCCAGCATATCGCCGTTTTCAGGATTATGTTATGTTCGCCACGTCTGTCTTATGTGTCAAGTTCATTCACCAAGTACACCACTACAGGATAACCCTTCAGCCAGAGGCAGAACTTGCCATTTTTGGCTGCTCGGAGTCCTCTTTGGACTTCTCTACAGCTGTGCAGCAATCTCTGACGCAGGGAACAATCGTTGCCAAGAAACTCATCTTGCAGGAGTGGAAGTCCCCTTCTCCACCCTCTTTCCAGCTGTGGCTGGCGGACATGACCTCTGTTATATGGATGGAGAGACTCAGGTACCTGAGGACCAACTCACTCGGGAGATTTCTGGTCGTCTGGGAGCTGTTTCTGGCCTACCTCGACGAGGTCGGGGGTGGTGGGTGATTCGCTTGGTTGATCTCCTCTTGTGCAGGACCCAATGCACAATATGTGTATATATACATACTAGGGCTGCACAATATATCGTTTCAGCATCGTCATCGCAATGTGTGCATGCACAATAGTCACATCGCAGGACGTGCAATGTCAAGTATAAGGCATATTAACACATTCACTGCCAGCCGTTTTTTTTTTACTGTAGGTAGCTTCTGCCAAGGTTTTTTTTTGAGGATTCTGGCTCATCTTTCAACAGCCGAGGATTATTTTCTGCTAAGATTTTGTGAACACAAAATATCTCAAAAGAACTAATAGAATGTGTGCTTTCTCTGTCTAAAAGAGTTAGTTTGTAGAGTTAGTAGTTATGTAGGCATTAGCACTTGAATACAGCATGGTTTCAGCGTCTGAAAATTTAAGCTGAGAAAAATGCCTTTTTGTGAAATTCGATAGAACAGTCACTTTAACCATTCATTTTTGGCATCAGTAAGACGTCAGACATCTAAACAATAGTTTTGAACAGTCATTTCCTCCATAACAGCAGGAAACCCCCCTCTCCTTCAAACTCCTCCCTCCGTGTGTGTTCTCCTCCTGCCTCCCTGGCTCTGCAGCGGGCGTGTCACAAGCGAGTTGCTGCTGCTGCTGCTGCCTGTCTGCTGGCGGCCGCTCTTTGGGCGAGTCTGGATGGGCTCGCTCGTTTCTTGGGGTTTCGGTTGAGAGCTTTGATGAAGCTTTTGCGATTCTGGTCTTATTTATGCTGCGTGTTTCAAAGTGTGTTCCACCCGTAATCTATTATGCAAATTTGCAATCCCCCACCGCCAGCTCCCTGCGCGAAAGCGAAAGCGTTTTCGCCAATCCATTTTCATGAGAATGGCTTCCTCACGCGGCTGTTTTTGCTTGGCTTTCTCTCGTCTGGAGAGCACTGTCGCCACTTAGTGGGTCGGTAAAATAGATTATACACATTCAATACCTCCCATATTTTAATATGAGATGTAAAAGGGGTTGATCGACGTCCCACCGTCAAATTTTTTTTTTTTTTTTAAGACGAGATATCTCGTCAACGGCAGTCAACCGGTTTTTTTTTTAAGACGAGATATCTCGTCAACGGCAGTGAACGTGTTAACTCAAACACGTCAGGCTATAACCTTTTTGCTGGTTGATACTCAGCACACTAGCATCCTGCCAAGCACTGTGGCTGCAGCTAAAAACATTTGCTACTATGTCACCCACGCAGTTTACCCACTACCTTCTGAAAGTGGCTATTCAAGTCATTTGGTGAAAATTCATGTATTTTTTCACATCGCAATAATAATCGCAGAAACTAAATATTTTGCAATGTCAGTTTTTTCCAATATCGTGCAGCCCTAATACATACATATATTTACTTTTTTGCAAGTACCTTCACCACATTGTAAACTCGGAGTGGGAGTGTGTGTGATTTTTGCTTTTGTTTGTTTGTTTCGCCTTGTTTTAGTTTTTTAGTTTTGTTTATTTTATTATCTGTTCGTTCAGCCTTGTGTTATTAAAAAAAAATGGGGGGGGGGAAAGATAACTGTACATTCTAACCTGTAATATTGTTTCTGTAAAAATATGTTCACTTGACTATGCACCAATGTGGACTGTACTCCGCCTCGCAATAAAAAAAAAAAAGAAAAAAAAAAAGTTCATTCACCAAGCACTTTTAGCCAGACAGGTTTGACACGGAGTGCTTTACACAGCAACAAAGGCCACAACACAATTTAAAAAAGACTTTAAGAGATTTTAATGTATCGTATGACTGCAAGGCTTTGGTTCACATTTTACCGAAGTGAATTTTGTTGACCTTATTTTCCAGCTGACAGGGTTAATTTATGGGTTGGTTCAGTTTTTTTTTCTCCCTTGTGTTTGTCCATGCAGGCTGCGGCTGCACTGCAAGAGGAACAAGCTGGTCAGAGAGCTGGAGGAAATGGTCCGACTGGCGACATCACTACATACTCAACTCAAAAGGTACCTCTATATATATATATATATATATATATATATATATATATATATAAATATATATGGCCATGGGTTATTGGAGTGGGTTACTGGATTTATACAATGGCTGTGAACCAATCAGATTGCTTGATTTGAGAGAGCCGTTTTATAAATATATATATATATATATATATATATATATATATATATATATATATATATACAGTATATATAAAAGGGAGCATGTGGACAATGTGTGTCTCTGTTTCAATTGAGTGTGTGGCCCCTATTCTCCCACAGG
The DNA here is from genome assembly GCF_964638095.1 of Poromitra crassiceps. Classification (NCBI taxonomy): domain Eukaryota; kingdom Metazoa; phylum Chordata; class Actinopteri; order Beryciformes; family Melamphaidae; genus Poromitra; species Poromitra crassiceps. The sequence goes on from NC_139623.1 coordinate 19,208,944, forward strand.
CCTTCGGCGCTAAAACGGGCCTTAAACGCAAAAAAACGTGCCTTGCGCCTGCCTCGGGAAGATATCAACATGGCTTTACGCTGGCAAATGCGCTTTAGGCGGAATGGGCGTGGCGCTCTCCCTGAATGGGCGAGAATGGGCGTGTCGGCCTTAAATGCTGGCCTAATGATATCTTCCCAACTGGCGTAAATTTAGCGCTTTGCGCTTTTGAAAACCAGGCCTATTCAGTGCGCCAGTTGCGAGGAGCGCTCTTCTGCCTCTCCCCTGTCACCCTTCTCTGTCTCTCTCTGAAACCAGGCCTATTCAGTGCGCCAGTTGCGAGGAGCGCTCTTCTGCCTCTTCTCTGTCACCCTTCTCTCTCTCTCTCTGACTCCCTCGCTCAGACAGACACAACACACTTCCCACTTCCCATAAGTTGTAAGTTCACTGCCTGGCATGTCCCAGCATGCATTGTGGTACTCCATTTCGCTACTAAATAGCAACCAAATGAGCCGAAATATATGGTTACATGCTCCCAAAATAATGTGTAATGGTAACACAACCTGCAATTGTACAACATTTCAATATTGGACCAAATAAAACATCGAAATGAAAACACCACCCTATGTGAAACATACATATATGTCCTCCTGGGCCTATATATATCCCTTGTCGATTTGACGTGATTTAGATAAGTGACAGCGGAACGCGCTTCTACTGTCATGTGCTGTACTGTGATGTCCGCTCAAATAACTTGGCCCTACTTCACATTTTGTTTTACAATAAAAACACATTTATGCAATGACTTTACATAATGTAGGGTATATTTATGTGCATCATCCTTCCTGCAGCAGGCGAGAGAAAATGATATCTTTCTGGACAAACTTTCACCAATCTAATAGGCTATATTTTTCTAGCTGATGCATTTAGAACATTCTTTTCACTTTGATCTTGCTATAGTGTAGGGTATTTACATGCTTGCAGTATTTAAACTGCAGTTAGATTGGTTTGAGAAGCATAATAATATGGAATAATAGCCTATATATGGAGACAGACAGATTGGATGAAGGGAGGGGGAGGGGCAGAGCACTTGGCTTTGTCTGGTTTTACTGGATTTGTCCTGGAATTGGAGCTTAAAAGGCAAGCGTGTGATTCTTTACTGCAATTCTCCAATGAGCGGACTATGCATAATTTTACGCTTAAAAGGCGTGGTTATAATGGTTGAGGCTGCGTGTAGCGCCGATACCAAGATAGCGAGTGCGCTGGTCCACACCCACTAACTGCGCTAGGTGGCCTAGCGCTAGGCCTTAAACGCAGTTTCAACGCAGATTGCAACGATAGGGCCCTGTATGTTATCACATATCACACACACACAAGAGACAGACACGCGCACGCACATACACACAAAGTCCCAGTGATGATGTCATCAGTGATGTCATAAATTGTGACATCATGTCATAAGAGTTTATGATGTCATAAAAGCAGTTGTGACTAGGGTTGCCACGGTGTGGTCATTTTCACACCGGGTAATAAACACGTGTCAACACCGGTGTTACCGGTTACATCGTATAAATATATATAATATAATATTAAATATTTAAATATTTAAAAAAAATCCTCAGCTGTCCTCACGGTCCAGTCAGTCATCTCCTCTCCGCTGCTGTGTTAGCTTGGACGCTCACATTCACAACACTGGCTGCCTCAGAATACTTGGCTGCATCCAACTCGAGACAACTTTTCAGACCCTCCTGGAGACAATCTTTCTCAGAAGAGAATAACGTTAGCGACAAATCTGGAGACTTTTTCTGACATGGGATTAACATTACCAGCAAGCAGCAGTAAGCAGGCAATGACGATAGCTGGGTAAGTCCCGCTAGCATCGATGCTAAGTTAGCAAAGTACAGGGGGAGCACAGCTGAAGCACATGGCTAATTAATATGGATGTTAACGTCCATATTAATTAGCCATGTGCTTCAGCTGCACGCTCGCTCCATGATGAGACTAGCTACAGCAACTCCAGCTCTTCTTCTGCCTTTACAAAACAAACAAAATCTCAGCACTGCAGCACAGCTCTGTTTAGCCAGCTATAGTTTGTCACAGACATGCAGGCATAGCTAAGGGTCTTACCTACAGTACATGTGTATGAGGCGGGCATAATTTGTGTTCATAAGCTGCATAGCGTTAACTAACGTTAGTTGGTGGTCTAACCAGAACAACGGGGCCACACTGCAGCCCAGAGGGAGCGCTTGTAATCTACACCAGCACACGCTGAAACTGCAGTTTTCCTTTAAATTCTTCCTCCATAAAAACAAAAGGTGTTACCGGTGGGCACGTTATGTAATCGGTGTATGTCTCGCCACCGGGTAACCCCGGTAACACCGAATACCGCGACAAGCCTAGTTGTGACATCAGTGATGTCATAAGAGTCCCACTGATGATGTCATCAGTGATGTCATAAGAGCAAAATCAAGTCCCAGGGGCAGACACTGAAAGAAGTGGGAGTCTGGCTTCAGAGCCCCGTCTTCAGCCATGGACAGCTGTATGTTGTAAGTATGCAGTCCTGCATATAAAAAAACCATCCAATGTATATAAAAAACAGATTCTGCATAAAACCATCAACAAACAAGAGAATTAAAATTAGAGAACAGCAAGCTCCAGCATGAATAACAACATAATAAATGGCAAACACGAGCAGACCAGTCATCAGTGATGTCTTAAAGTCCCGGCATTGTGACACCACTACTGATGTCATCAGTGATGTCATAAAGTCCCGGAAGTGATGTCATCAGTGATGTCACTTAGGCAATTGGGAATTGTGACATAACTGATGATGTCATAGGCGTTGTGACTAGAGCCCGACCGATACTGGATTTTTGAGGCCGATGCCGATACCGATATTAGGGAGTAAAAAAATCCCGATACCGATAATATCGGCCGATATTCTTTTCCTTTTTTTTTTTCTTCTTCTTCTTTTTTATCAAATTTTTATCCCCCATTAGTGCTAATTTTTTATTTATTTATCCTGGTTGCTGCTCCACCCTCTGCCGATCTGGGGAGAGCCGAAAACTGGCTCCATGCTTCCACATGGGCAGGTAGCCAGCCGCTTCTTTTCACCTGACAGGGGAAGCTTCACCGGTAGGACATAGCACGTGGGAGGATCACGCTATTCCAACAAGTTCCCCTCCCTCCGAACAGGCGCCCTTAACGACCAGAGGAGGCACCACATCAGCAACCCTCAAATATCAAACACTTGACAAAGATATGAGTTGACATGAATTGAAATATGTAATGTAGGCAGGATATTTTACAGCTTATTAACACATTGAGTGCCACAGCGCTTCAGTAAAATTGTCTGGAGCCTGTGCCAGATTCACTTCCATTCAGTTGAAAACAGCTATAGAATTTTTTCTATTAGGGCTATATGGACAGGGCTGGACTCTAATGAAACATTGGACACTCCTGCTTCTTTCAAAGAAGAAATTTTGTTTCTAGACAGTTCCATTATGAAATGACAGCCTCTGAAAGAAGAGCACTTTCAAGGGTTTTCTGCTGTCTTTTTTTACTTTTCAAGATAAACACACTTTTATGAATACTTTTTGCACTCATGATTATTATTATTATTATTTTTCTCCTGCTTCTTTTTATTATTAGACATTACATTACATTACATTACGGCATTTGGCAGACGCTTTTATTCAAATCGACTTACAATATCAGAACTTACAATATCACATTTTTGTCAACAATCGATCTCTCTCCCGAACAGCACGGCTGAGAGCCTGTTGCAGTGTGAGCTGCCCAGCTCCTGGGCGCGGCCCACCACGTTTAGCCTTGGCCTTTGGCATGCCAGCTAAACTAACTAACGCTAGTCTAACACTAACGCTAGTCTAACACTAATGCTAGTCTAACACTAACGCTAGTCTAACAAAACAGTGACACACAGACAGACAGAGACACACAGACACTTTTTTTTTTTTTTTTTTTAACACCACAGATCCTACCTGACCTAACGCTAAATGCTAAAGCTAATAACGCTAACACAGGCACACTCGCTAACAAAACAGTGACACACAGACAGACAGACAGAGACACACAGACACTTATTTATTTTTATTTATTTTTTTTACACCACAGATCCTACCTAACGCTAAATGCTAAAGCTAATAAAACGCTAACACAGGCACACTCGCTAGCACACACACTCACACACACACAACCCACCCACTCACCTCACACCAAGCACTCGAATCCACTCACTACACAATCTCACAAACTAATCTACTAATCGCTATGCTAAATACTCGCTATGCTACTAAATTCTACTAAATGCTACTAAATCTCTAAATCTCTGCTCTGCTCTGCTACTACTACTCTCAAGGGGGGAAGGCTGTTGTGGGAAGATGAAAGGAAAGGATCTGAGCGCCAAGGTTTTAAGGTGGCGCAGCTGCCGTGTAGATTTTTAAGGTGGCGCCGTGTGATCCCTTGAAGGGATTCATGCTCACTGGCTGGGTACGACCTTAAACAGCAGAATTATGGAATAATATGAATTATGATATTGGGACGTCCACAGACGTCCCTGGCACTTCTCGTTACTTTTTTTTAGGACTTCCACAGACGTCCTTGGCACTCAATGTGTAAACTCAATGCAATGAAACAGTAAACTTAACTGGGAATTTAATAATTATAAATAAATAGAAACACAAAAACACAATAGATCAAATAGTTAAGAAAAAATATCAAATATACACAACATGCTGTCTATAACTTAAAAAAAAAATCTGCATGACATCATCAGTGATGTCATAAGAGCGATAGTGACATCATCAGTGATGTCAGAAGAGCAAGTGAGCCAGGCGGGCGAGTGCTTATGCAAGCTGCAGGGGGGGGCGAGGCAGCGGGCAAGCCTAGGAATCGAGCGCGCATAGTGCAGGGAGTTCCCCAAACTTTTAAGTAGCTGGTCAGATTTAAAAAGTAGCTGGGTCATGTTCGCGGCATTTGTTCCAGTGGTCCTTTTCCCCCAATTAACACATTCACTGCCAGACGTTTTTTTTTTACTGTAGTTAGCTTCTGCCAGAGGGGTTTTTTGAGGATTCTGGCTCATCTTTCAAGACCCGAGGATTCTTTTCTGCTAAGATTTTGTGAACACACAATATCTCAAAATAACTAATAGAATGTGTGCTTTCTCTGTCTAAAAGAGTTAGTTTGTAGAGTTAGTAGTTATGTAAGCATTAGCAGTTGAATACAGCATGGTTTCAGCGTCAGAAAAATTATTCAGAGATAAACGGCTTTTTGTGAAATTCGATAGAACAGTCACTTTAACCATTCATTTTTGGCATCAGTAAGACGTCAGACATCTAAACAATAGTTTTGAACAGTAATTTCCTCCATAACAGCAGGAAACCCCCCTCTGCTTCCAACTCCTCCCTCCGTGGGCGTTCTTCTTGGCTGCAGCGGCCGTCACAAGCTTGTCACCAGTCTCACTGCTTTGCTGCTGCTGCTGCCTGTCTGCGCGGCCGCTGTTTGAGGAAGTCTGGATGGACTCGCTCGCTTCTTGGAGTTTTGGTTGAGAGAAGCTTTTGCGATTCTGGTCATATTTATGCTGCGTGTTTCAAAGTGTGTTCCACCTGTAATCTATTATGCAAATTTGCAATCCCGCATCGCCAGCAATCAGCGCGAAAACGAAAGCGTTTTCCCCCATCCATTTTCATGAGAATGGCTGCTTTTTGCTTGCCTTCCTCTAGTCAGGAGAGCACTGTCGCCACTTAGTGGCTCGGTGGAATGGGTTGTAAACGTTCAGTGGCTCCAATAATTATATAAGAGATGTAAAAGGGTTAGATGCACATCCCACGGTCAAAAAAAAAAAATCATTTTTTTGACGTATTAACTCATTGAGTGCCAGCCACTTTTGGAGAACGGACGCTCCCAGTGCCAGAGTTTCAGAGCTTTTTTCAGTGATTTCTCGAGGCCCACAGAATATTGTGTGATATTACTATGTAAACAATGAACACGCAAAAAGAACGATGAGACTCTTTTCTATCATCAGCAAAAACAGGTTTATTGATATCATTTTCCGTTCTTTAGTTATCAGCCGGAGAAGATAGCTTGATTTAACAAAAAAGAGCAGTTTTTTTCTAGAAGCTGAGATAATGGCTCTTTTGTGAAATTAAACATTTCAAACACATCACTGACTCTGAAGCTAATTTTCTGATGTAGTCACACCTCAAAAATAATTTCCTTCAATAAAACAGTGAAGGACAGGGAATTTTGTTTGGCAGAATAATATTTTTAGCTGCAACCAGCAGCGCTGGCCCCTGCGTGCGCTGCTGGTTGCAGCTTCTTGCTGCTGGTGGGCATCGGATATTCTGGCTTGCGTTTGCCAACCCTGTCCTGCTGCTGCCTGGGTCTGTCTGGGTGTTGTGTGGCTGTGTGCTGCTCTGCGTGTCCCCCCCCCCCTTCCCCGCCCGCCCCGCCTCGCCTCTACTGCACACTCCTCCTGTATGGGAGGTGGCTCTGTGCTGAGTTTGCTCTGCACTGTGAAGGGTGCGCGACATCTAGCTTTTTCCGCGTGTGTTTGTCACCGGCTCCTATGCTTCCAGTTGAGAATAATAACGTCTCCACGGCTGATCATGCGAATCGGCTGTTGCAGCGGACATGGAGGAGCTCAATTGTGGGAGCAGATTGACTGCTGCAGGCACATCTAACGTTAAAACGCTTCATGCATATCGATGCATACGGATGCGATGCGATTTCCGTTTCCCCAACGACTTATTCTCTGTTTTTCTCTGCCTTTCTGTTAACCTGGAGAGCACTGTCGCCACCTAAGGGTTCTGTAAAATAGGTTATAGACCTCCAATAGCTACAATAGTTGTACAGGAGCTGCGGAAGGCTTTGATCGACGTCCCACCGTCAAAAAACGCATTGGACGTCGAAAGACGTCCGTGGCACTCTACGTCACTATTTAATTGGACGTCGAAAGACGTCCATGGCACTCAATGAGTTAATACGTCATTGGCAGTCAACCGTTGGATTATTTTTGACGTATTAATACGTCATTGGCAGTGAACGTGTTAATAAACAAACCTTGAATATGTATCCATGAGTGTGACAATTGAAATAATACAAATAAACACTCTTAGGGCCTTAAGGCCTAATGCTCAATTTAATTATAAATAAAATAAGGCTAGGTCGAAACCTAGCATATGGCCAGTGCAGAAAAGCGTTGACGAGCCTGTTGGTTGTAGCAGGCAGCGACATTGTTAAAGTGGAGGGCTGTTGGTCGCAAAAGTATGAAGGATATAATGGAAAATCAGTATGGTAAGAAAGCCCTAGAAAATAATTATTGAATTATGTAGTTGCATTTAATAAAACATTTTATTATTATACATTCATGTGTGTGTGTGTGTGTGTGTGTGTGTGTGTTTGTGTATGTGTGCACTAGGGCATTCACGACTAGTGAATTTTACTAGTCGACTAGTCGTCCCTAAAGGTAGTCGACTACGTAGTCGGCTAACCGTTTTTTTTTTTTTTTTTTAATCTTTAAGAAAGAACATGAGGTATTTACACGACATACTGTACATGGACTATCATATCCCATATCCCCCACAAAGAACATCAAAACACAACAAAACAAAACAAGAAAACTGCATAAGATACACAATAATCCAAGAACAAACAAGACTATTGGACAAACAACCAAACAAAAACAATGCATTCAGCTCCTATCCTGATAAGCCTAATGACACTGGGGTAAAAAGTTCTTAAAGTCAAACTCTGTATGTGGTTGCCATATTTTGGGGATGTCTAAGAATCTGCCTTTGCTCTTGTAGTAAATGTTATCCAATGTATGGTAGCTTGAGAGTTCATTCCACCAGTGAACTACAGCTGGGGGATTGGATGCTTTCCAATTTAAAGCTATGCATTTCCTAGCTACCAACAGGGCAAGATCTATGTATTTACCAGGGGCGGTTCTAGGCCTTTTTTGGGTGGGCTTTAGCCCACCCAAAAATAGTCTCAGCCCACCCAAAAAAAAAAAAAAAAAAAAAATCCCCCCCTCTCCAAATCCATGGTGGTCATTAGTAGCAGTTTCTGTTAAAATTATCTTTATTTATGATTTATTTTTGCTTTAAAACTATTTTTTTATTTTCTGCTTAACTCATTGAGTGCCAGCCACTTTTGGAGAACGGACGCTCCCAGTGCCAGAGTTTCAGAGCGTTTTCAGTGATTTCTCGAGGCCCACAGAATATTGTGTGATATTACTATGTAAACACCGAACACGCACAAAGAACGAGGAGACTCTATTGTATCATCAGCAAAAAAAAGTTTATTGATACCATTTTCCGTTCTTTAGTTATGAGCCGGAGAAGATAGGTTGTTTTCAGCAAAAACAGGCGTTTCAAATTAGAAGCTGAGATATTCAGCCTTTTGTGAAATGAAGCATTTCAAGCACATTCACTGACTCTGAAGCTAATATTTGCTGACCTGAAACATCTGAACAGCACCCACACACCCCTCAACTCCAAACTCCTCCTCCGTGGGAGTGTCTCTGGTGGCTCTGCTCGCTCTGCTGGCTGCTGCGTGTGTCAGGTGAGTCTCTGCTGCCTGCTATGGCAGGCTCTGCTGCCTTACGGATCCACGTTCGGATGGCGGCCGCTCGTCGGGGGAGTCTGGATCGGGCTCGCGTTCGTCTGCGTTTCTGGGGTTTCGGTTGTGAGCTGGGATGAAGCTGCGTCCGATTATAGGCTTTCTGCTGCTGTACAAAGTGCGCTGCACCCAGTCTATTTTCGGAGCGCTCAGCCTTGTGCGCCGGCTCCCAGCGCGACACTGAAAAGCCAAACCATTCTCATGAGAATGGTTTGGCTTTGGTTTTATTTTCTGGCGGCTAATTGTGTGGAGAAACTATGCAGCAGAGACAGAGGGGCTCATTTGTGGGAGCGGATTGACTGCTGTTCGCAGCTAACGTTGGCTCCAGGCAGCCAGAGCAATCTGTGCCGCTCTGGCTCATGCATCGGTTTCTCTTTCATCACGGGGCTTTTTCTGCTTTTTTTCCTCAACTTTCTCTAATCTGGAGAGCACTGTCGCCACCTAATGGGTCCATAAAATAGGTTATACACCTTCAATAGCTACAATATTTTTACAGGAGATGCACGAGGCTTTGATCCACGTCCCACCATCAAAAAACGCAATTGACGACTTTAGTCGTCTTTGGCACTCTACGTTACTATTCGAATTGACGACTATACTCGTCCTTGGCACTCAATAGAGTTAAAGTTCATGAAAAAAAGTGGCATTCTTGTTTTTCCCCACAATAATTTCATAATACCATTTGTAATGCCACCGTTGTAGTGCTGTTGTTCAAAATTAAAGTACATTTTCTCAGATTTATTGGTGTCTTTCTAGTCACACAATTTAATAGTCAGTGTTTCCCATACACTGATCTATTTGTGGTGGTACACCCTATATAGATTTTGACCCCCACAAATACTGCCACATATTAATTTCAACTAGTTGACTGCAAACTCCTGCTTTAGTGCTTACAGTATATTATTATCTTGTCGGAATTTTATTCCAGCCAATAAGTTAGGAAGTTCCCTTTTGATTTAATTTTACTTTTGTTTTGCCTACAAAGCAAAATGTTACTTTACTTGAAACTCCCCTGAAGTGATTTTGGTATTATGTATGCAAGCATAATTCTACCATAAGTAACCTGTATGCAGAATATAGTAGGGAAACAATTATTTTTTCATTGCTGTAAAACCACAGAACGGTAAAGAAGATATTGATGTGTGTAGTTCTTCATAGATCTAGTCTCTTCATTTTGATCTCAAAGTGCACCAGCTTGATCCATTTTTACTTGAAACTGTACAAAATTTTCTTCCGGGGGGGCATGCCCCCGGACCCCCCTAGGGGTTCAAAGGTCTGATGCTAAAACCGCCCCTGGTATTTACTTTGAATGCATTGTTTTTGTTTGGTTGTTTGTCCAATAGTCTTGTTTGTTCTTGGATTATTGTGTATCTTATGCAGTTTTCTTGTTTTGTTTTGTTGTGTTTTGATGTTCTTTGTGGGGGATATGGGATATGGGATATGATAGTCCATGTATGTCGTGTAAATACCTCATGTTCTTTCTTAAAGATTATTATTATTATTATTATTATTATTATTATTATTATTATTATTATTATTTGCAAAAACGACTAGTCGACTACTAAGCACAGTGTCGACTAGTGGTTTTACTAGTCGACTAGTCTGTGAATGCCCTAGTGTGCACGCGCGTGTATTTATTGTGAAATTCTAAAAGATGTGTATTTGTCGCATTAAAATGACCCCACCCCTCTGTATAGCCTCATGGTGCCTTTTCAACTTCTATTGTTCTAATGACATCTCTCCCAGTTAGCAGTATCCCAAAATCATAAGTTCATGATGAAATAGCCTACAGTGCAGTGCGGGCTTTCAAAAAACCACGAAATAAGTTTTGAGCAGCACAGTCCACACATGCTGTGTGCTGTGGTTTGGTGAAGTTTGGACAAAATTAGAAGGCGAAATAGCGCTTTCTGTTAAATAGGCCCCACCCACACACTTTGCAAGTCGATTATTTCGCAACGGTGAGGTCTTTCAAAAAATGGCAAGACAGGTTTTGTGCAGGGCAGATGTGGTTTGGTGAAGATTTGACAAAATTTGAAGGAGAAATAGCGAAAAAATCTTTTGGACAAAAGTCCAAATGGCGGAAAATCTAGTTAGACGGAAATGGGCGTGGTCTATATAGAAAGAATGTTGATCGTAGAAGCTATGGTTCCAAAGTTATGGACCAAAACGTAAAGAGGGCAGCTATAGCGCCACCTTGAGGTCAATCGGTGTAATTTTTAGGCCAAAGTAGAAGAGTACTCTATGAACCTATGTACCCAATTTGGGAACCGTCACTCTTATGGTTTGTGAGCTATGGGTACTTTTTGTTGCCATAGTGCCCCCTATAGTCGAAATTACACAATTGTTTTTTTTATCAGCTCAGAGTACATAGCTGCACACCTGTATTCAAGGTTAATTCGCAACGGACAATGCGTTGTTAGGGCGATTTTTGTGAACTAGGCCACACCCACAAAAGTTTGATTATATCGCAACGGTGCGGTCTTGCAAAAAACTGCACAATGTTTTGTGTAGGACAGTCCACACACGCTGTGTGATTAATCCAAGTAAACATTCTTATAAAGGCCTAATGCTCAATTTAATTATAAATAAAACAATATCCATATTTCAAAACACAAACAGGCAATGTACATTTGTTAGAACAAAGAAAATGTTCTCTAGTCTATGAACATATTTTAAGCTTAATTTTTCATCAGGCACATTGTTAGCCGCCTATTGGGGGATATTGGGGGATAGCAAGGACCCCAAAGGATTGCCACGCGCTAAACGTCGATGGGATTCTTAGTCCATATATGGTCAATGATGTCTCCAGGAGCCGAGTGCACCAGCTGGGCGTACGCCTACGTGTAACGTTACGTCCAACTTAGAACTCAAAGTTACGACTAACTGAATTTTATGACTAGTGCACCATGTTGTCTTAAGCCCTCTATGCGTTGCGCCTGGGTGTAACGTTTACAAGGCGTACTCATACTGACAGCTGTCTCATCTTGATCTGCGCTGGGAATATCTTTCACTTCAGCTGGGACTGACAGCTCTGTGCTGTCGATGCCGTTCAGCTGTGATGCGAGGAAATCTTCTCAAAAAATATCGATCGATATGTTCTGTAAATGGACGTTTTGGGTGCAGGACCTCCGCCTGTTGGCTGGTTTTTAAAAGCTTATGCATCCGAAGAGCTTTCCATTTCTTCCAGACTTTGTCAACTGCCTGCAGTCCGCATCGCATTCATTATTGATTGCACTTGTGATCGAATTCCATGCGGCTTGTTTCTGTTTGTTTGTGTTGGCGCTGTGAGAACATTTCTATGCTTTGAATAAACTCTATAAATTGGAGCTGAGTTGGAGCTGTCTGTCAGCTGTCTCGAGCTCGCCTTCCAAATCTTCTCTTCCTGCACTAGGCACTTTCACCACTTAAGTGTAGCACTTAAGAGAGAGTAGAGTAGCCTTCCATATTGTATTTATGTATTGTTATCATGTAACCTGTCGAATGTAAGGTGTAGTATTCTTCTTTTAGCACTGACATGCTGCATGTACATCCTGTCTGTGTTTTGCTGTAATTTTGATGTCTGTAATGTTGTGGTATCTCTTGCGATGACACGTTACATGTATATCAGTTTGTGCGTTGAATGAATGTAATGAGTGATTGTTTTGATATTTATTGGGGACTACTCGATGTAAATTAGCATTAGCTAACTCCGGCATATTTACATGTTTTCGTATATAGAGGCTTCTGTATTTCTGAACATGTCCATTAATGTGCATTGTCCCGTCACAATAAACCAATAAAGTAAAGTAAAGTAAAGTGTGTTGCTTACTGCAGCGATTGCATCGACGGCAGCAAGTTCGTCTCCCCCATGCGAGACTCGCTCCTTTATAGCGTGAAATGTCGAGTGCATGGCGGGCGCAGATCTATCAATAGTAGGAAATAATTTGGATTTATGGCAGGCGGATGGTTCATGCATAGGTTAGGATGGCATAAAAGCTCATCTGCACATCTCTAGTGTGTGTGTGTCTGTGTGCGTGTTAGTGGTTCGTCTCCGGTCACGGTGCTTAGGGAACTCCCTGATAGCGCGAAAGATGCCTAGTATATACACAGTATCTATCTATCTGTCTGTCTGTCTATCTTATATCTATAAATTTGGCAATGTGGGCAATGTCTGTTCTCTATTCTGTTTACATTTTTGTGCCGGCCACAGCTATGCCGTTTTACGTGTGATCGAGCTGCAACTTTCATGGGTTCTAAACAGTACCCGTGACCTGACAGAGCCGGATTTTTATGCCTCCGCCGGCGATAGCCAGGCCGGAGGCATTATGGATCCGGGTTGTCCGTCCGTACGTCCGTACGATGTTTGTTAACGCGATATCTGAGGAACGCCTTGATGGAATTTCATCAAATTTGCCTCAAACATCGACTTAGACTCAAGGATGATCTGATTAGATTTTGGTGGTCAAAGGTCAAGGTCACTGTGACCTCTCGAACGCCATTTTCAAGCTTGTTAACTCATTCATGGCCAAAGACGTCTTTGACGTGTTATCAGGAATAGCCCAGAGGGCCAATGACGTGTTTGACGTGTTTTTGTTTTTATTAGTACAGCGCGTAGTTCAAAGACTTCCCCAGCCTGTGACATGTTATCAGGTCCCTAGCCTCAAAGGCAAGCCGACAACACGTTATCAAACACATACCGCAGCTGTTGTTTTGAAATGGAAGAGGAGGAGAAAACGGAGAAACGCTGCCTGTTGCATAGAGGAGAAACGCCATTGAAACACCCCTCGGCGCGCTGCGCTGGTCGCCTCTGCTGCAGGGCGAACCTGGATTGAGTTGTTCGCGGAAGTCAAACCAACATGATCGATCCGGTTCCAGCGCCTGGTCCCAAAGCCAAGCCGACCCCGTTCCTGTGTCGCAGCATTCGTCCCAGCCCGAACGAGAGGAGGAAAACGATGCAGAGGCAGAGGAGGCTAGACGCTGATCTCAGACCAGTTTGGTGTCCCTCCTATGCTAATTTGCGGGACGATCAGTAGTGTTCCCTGGGAAGAGGTGCGATCCAGCAGCAGCTGTGGCCAGAACGCTCTCTGTGTGTGTGTGTGTGTGTGTGTGTGTGTCTGTCTGTCTGTCTGTCTGTCTGTCTGTCTGTCTGCACACTCACTCACACTGAGTAAACTGTATTGTTGAATGTAAAAAAAAGCACTTCATGTGTATATATATATATATATATTTTTTTTGTCATTTGTGTCATAACGAATAATATTTACATGTCTGATGTCAATACAGTTCAAAATAAAATAATTGAGAGCGAGTTCTGCCTGAGATTGTGTATTTTACAAAAATGGCCTTTTCTCCTGTTTGTCTTCTCAGAGAGACCTTTTTGGTGAAAACAGGGTGTATATAAATGGCTATAAGTAGAGTACAGAACATGCTAAAAGCTCACTTTTTTTTTCCTGGTGAACCCAGAGACGTACATCTTCATTTTGAGGTATTGCAAATCACTTTGGTGCTAATAGATAATTTACTGTGGGTCTTGAAAGATGACCAACAATTATGAAAATCTTTGGCCTGTGCTAAATATTGGCAGTCCTAAACTGGCCATGAATGAGTTAACGCGATATCTCAGGAATGCCTTGACGGAATTTAATCAAACTTGTCTCAAACATCAACTTGGACTCAAGGATGAACTGATTAGATTTTGGTGGTCAAAGGTCAAGGTCACTGTGACCTCTCAAACGCCATTTTCCAGCTTGTTAACGCGATATCTCACGAATGCCTTGACGGAATTTCATCAAATTTGCCTCAAACATCGACTTAGACTCAAGGATGATCTGATTAGATTTTGGTGGTCAAATGTCAAAGGTCAAGGTCACTGTGATCTCTCGAACGCCATTTTCAAGCTTGTTCACGTGATATCTCAGGAATGCCTTGACTGAATTTAATCAAACTTGTCTCAAACATCGACTTGGACTCAAGGATGAACTGATTAGATTTTCATGGTCAAAGGCCAAGGTCACTGTGACCTCACGAATGCCATTCCCAAGTTCGTTAAAGCGATATCTCAAGAACGGCTTGATGGAATTTCTGCCAATTTGGCTCAAACGTCGACTTGGGCGCAAGGATGAAAGGATTACATTTTGGTGATGAAAGGTCAAGGTCACTGTGACCTCTCCAACGCCATTTTCAAGCTTGTTAACGCCATACCTCAGGAATGCCTTGACGGAATTTCATCAAATTTGCCTCAAACATTAACTTGGCCTCAAGGATGAACTGATTACATTTTGGTGGTCAAACTTCAAGGTCACTGTGACCTCACGAACGCCATTCCCAAGTTGGTTAACGCAATATCTCAAGAACGGCTTGATAGAATTTCTTCTGATTTGGCTCAAACATCTACTTGGACGCAAGGATGAACTGATTCCATTTTGGTTATCAAAGGTCAAGGTTACTGTGACCTCGAATGCCATTATCAATCTTGTTAACGCGATATCTTGATGGAATTTATTCAAATTTGCCTCAAGCGTCCACTTGGACTCAAGGATGAACTGATTACATTTTGGTGGTCAAAGTTCAAGGTCACTGTGACCTCACACACCCAATTTCCAAGCTCTGTAACGCAACATCACAGGAGCGCCTTGACGGAATTTCTTCCAATTTGCCTCAAATGGCGATTTGGACTCAAGAATGAACTAATGGCGGAGGCATAAGTCCGCGTTGCGGTCGTTCTAGTTTAATTAGGGCAGATTAATTGCCCTGAGGCTGATTGCCCTAAGGCTGACGGCCCCTGCACACCAACATGGGCGGTGAGCGATGTACTCGCTATCGCCCAGTCAGCCCTGCCCCGCTGCTACGGCGTGGTTGGCTGCCTTGCTGTATTTCCGTCTTCAATTGGTCGATTTCGAAATGGCCCCTCCTCACCTCGCTGCCGTGTGTCGCTCACCACCTTGCAAAGCATGCTGGGATACCTGCCGTCAGGACATCGCAAACGACAAGACGAGAGGAGGGGCCAAAATCGAAATAGACCAATTGAAGACGGAAATACAGCAAGGCAGCCTACCAAGCTGCAGCAGCGGGGCAGGGCTTGACAGGGCGAGTGCGAGTACATGCGAGTTTATCGCCTTTGGTGAGAAGGGGGTCTGAGGCTATAGTTCAGTGATGATGTCATCAGTGATGATGTCACCAGTGATGTCGTCAGTCTGAGGCTATATAAGTGATGGGAGTATAAGCACTGGTGGACTCGGTGCATTGAAGTTGCAACATTTTTGCATTTTTCATTTGGTCCGGTTCGCTTTCACACAGCAATTTGTCAAGCACACCAAACCTTCTGAACAATGTCACGTAGTCAAAACGTCACTCGTCTATTGGACAGAATAGAGAAGGGAAATATCTCCTCTTCCGCCGGCTTCTTGGATGGCTGAGGGCTGACTGAACAACACAAGTGAATCCGCAAAACACAAACCATGGAGCAACACCACCTGCAATATTGGGATTTCTGGTTTTACTTTGGTGTTACTATCAAATAAATATTTTACAAGAATGTGCCCAATATGAGCAGCAGATGAGGCAGCAAGCTGTTGAACATTTCATTCTGCAGATGAGACGAGCGAGGCAGTACTGATCAGGAAAAGGCGAGCCCTGTTGAGAGTGATGTGTTGTTGTTGGGACGACATACGTCACGCAGCGCGGTGCACACATGTGGACAGTGCACGTGCGTGCGCCGCAGTGTTTGTTTTGCTCCCTTCTACCGCCTTCTACTCATGATGCACTGGCACTTCCTGTATTTGCTCTTGTGTTTAGTCCGGGTTGCTTTCACACCACAAACGAACCGTGCTAGAGTTCACTTGGAAACGAACCGAGACCTACGTTTTAAAGCGGACTAGAGTTTGCTTGTTTGTTCCGCACCAGAGTTTGTTTGCGCTTTCACACCACCCCAAACTAAGCAGACTATCAGAGGAAATGAATTCTGGTGCGTTTAAAGCGGACCAAACAGCTTATATGTGAAAGTGACCTAAGTAGGGAGGAACCAGACGGAGGCAATGGCTTCCGCCCCTGGCCTGTGTGAGTGACCTGACGGAGCCGGATCTTTTAATTAGGGGATTGCCCTAAAAACGATGTAATAGAGCAGGCGAGGCCGCGACGTGCAGTGGTCATCAGTGATGTATGCAGCAGGGCGGGCGAGGGAGCAAGTGAGCCCGCACAGCGGTCGAGCTGCGTATGCAAGCTGCAGGGCCAGCTCGGCGAGCTGCAGGGCGGGCGAGGCCGCGTAGCGGGCGAGCCTAGGAATCGATGCCTAGTAAATAAAAATCACATTCAGAATGAGAATTGCTTTTGTTCACCGAGTGTGACAGGTGCACAAGGAATTTGACCTGGATCTGACTCGTTTGAAGACAGTTATACAATACAGATGAACACAGCGCAGGTCAAAAGCACAAAACAAAAAGAATGTGCACTCTACATCGACCAGTCGATATTTCTCTGATCTTTGAAGCTACTTTTGCTACTTTAGAGCAGTGGTTCTCAAATATATATATATATATATATATATATATATATATATATATATATATATATATAAAAATTAAAAAACATTAAAAAAAAAAAAAAAAATGCTACATGTTACTTATTCCTTCTCAAACTACTTCCTACATGGTGCTAGTCTATCAAAATCTTCATCTTGGCTGTCATTGATTGTGTTGCATAGTGGTTTTCTGTACTGTTGACAAATTGTGATATTGTAAGTCACTTTGGACAAAACAAAAGCGTCTGCTAAATGACGTAATGTAAATGTAATGTAATAAAAAAAAAAAAAAAAAAATTTTGTGCAAAATCTTCATAGTTCAACAAAAATAGTTTATGCTTTAAATCTAAAATGGTTCATGGATTACATTCTAATAACAAACCTATCAAATTAAAAGTCAAGCACGTTACCGTGGAAACAATTAAGCTTAGCCCAAAATCACAAATCAGAATGAGGGGGTCCCCGGTATACTGTAGTTTCTATCTTGTAAGGGGTCCTTGGCTGAAAAACATTTGAGAACCTCTGCTTTAGAGGATTTTCTTTTCTTTTCCAGAATTTAAGGAGTGTCTCTGGAGCTTTTAGTCTCAGTGATGTAGAGATAATTGCAAAAGTATGTGTATCTTAGATAAATAGGATGATAACTGTGGGAATACTCTTTTAAGCTCGAGGAAAGAGGTTGGTATGCGGCAACCACTGTAAAGACTCCAAGGGGTAGAACAGAGATTCAGTCATTTACTTGAAGGTTAGAGCTATTTGAATTCTGTGCTTTTGTTTCAACACAAATCCCTATAAATGTCTTGGTAATTTTCTGGATTTTTCAGTAGTTATTGTCCTCTTAGGTGGAATAGAACTATACCGCACGCTAATTTCTAGTGTGTGGTCGGGGGAGGTTTGAGGGGCACCTAGAGAGTATTTGAGGACATCTATAGGCTTAAATGCGTGAAGATGTTGTCCAAGTCTCCACAAGGTTTCTCTTTTGCGTTCAGCTTGAGCTCAACATGCCCAATTCCACACATACCCCAGTTGCACTCATGTGTCAGTAGGCTGGTTTGAGATGACTACCTGCATGCCTGGAAAACCGATAAGAGTAACTGTCAGTAGGCTGGTTTGAGATGCCTCCCTGCACGCCTGGAAAACAGACGAGAGTAACTTTCATTAGGCTGGTTCGAGATGCCTACCTGCATGCCTGGAAAACAGACGAGAGTAACTTTCATTAGGCTAGTTCGAGAGGACTACCTGCATGCCTGGAAAACAGACGAGAGGAACTGTCAGGCTGGTTTGAGAGGACTACCTGCACGCCTGGAAAACAGAC
This sequence comes from Poromitra crassiceps, assembly GCF_964638095.1. Lineage (NCBI taxonomy): Eukaryota > Metazoa > Chordata > Actinopteri > Beryciformes > Melamphaidae > Poromitra > Poromitra crassiceps. The sequence continues at coordinate 19,227,369 of NC_139623.1, forward strand.
GAGAGGAACTGTCAGGCTGGTTTGAGAGGACTACCTGCACGCCTGGAAAACAGACGAGAGGAACTGTCAGGCTGGTTTGAGAGGACTACCTGCATGCCTGGAAAACAGACGAGAGTAACTGTCAGGCTGGTTTGAGAGGACCTGCACGCCTGGAAAACAGACAAGAGGAACTGTCAGGCTGGTTTGAGAGGACTACCTGCACGCCTGGAAAACAGACGAGAGTATCTTTCATTAGGCTGGTTCGAGATGTGTTCCTAAAGAGATTTAAAGACGTTCTTCTCTATCCTGTCTGTAAGATTATTAATGCATCCTTTATTTATTTATTTTATTATAAGTGTTTCCTGCGGCCTGGAAATCGGCTATAATTACACCTATTTTTAAAGCAGGCGATACATCCTGTATGAATAACTACAGACCTATAAGTATTCTCCCTGCACTGTCAAAGGTAGCAGAAAGAAGTGTAGCAGCTCAACTGATTAGTCATCTTGAAAACAGTCCCTTTAACTCATTGAGTGCCAGCCACTTTTGGAGAACGGACACTCCCAGTGCCAGAGTTTCAGAGCGTTTTCAGTGATTTCTCGAGGCCCACAGAATATTGTGTGATATTACTATGTAAACACCGAACACGCACAAAGAACGAGGAGAGTCTATTGTATCATCAGCAAAAAAAAGTTTATTGATACCATTTTCCGTTCTTTAGTTATGAGCCGGAGAAGATAGGTTGTTTTAAGCAAAAACAGGCGTTTCAAATTAGAACCTGAGTTATTCAGCCTTTTGTGAAATGAAGCATTTCAAGCACATTCACTGAGTCTGAAGCTAATATTTTCTGATGTAGTGACGTGGTGTAGTTGTGTGCTGCCCTGCGTGCCCCACCCCCCTCTCCCCCCTCAGCTGCAAACTCCTCCCCACACTAACACACAGCCTCACGCACCCAGGTCTATTTTCGGAGTGCTCCGTTTTTGTGCGCCGGCTCCCAGCGCGACACGGAAAAGCCAAACCGGACTGCTGAGAATGGTTTGGCCCTTGGGCGTCGGGTGCTGCTTTTCTGGCGGCTAATCGTGTGGAGAAACTATACAGCAGAGACAGAGAGGCTCAGTTGTGGGCGCGGATTGACTGCTGTTCGCAGCCAACGTTAACTCCAGCCAGAGCAATCTATATGGCTCTGGCTGCAGCATGAGCGGTTTCTCTTTCATCACGGGGCTTTTTCCTGCTGTTTTCCTGACCTTTCTCTAATCTGGAGAGCACTGTCGCCACCTAATGGGTCTGTAAAATAGGTTATACACATTCAATAGCTCCCATATTTTTATAGGAGATGTAAGAGGCTTTGATCCACGTCCCACCGTCAAAAAAACGCAATTGACGAACATACCCTTGGCACTCTACGTTAGTATTTGAATCGACGAACATACTCGTCCTTGGCACTCAATGAGTTAACCTACACCCCATGCAGTTTGGCTTTAGAGCAAACCACTCCACTGCAACAGCCAATTGTTTTCTTGTTGAAAATATCAAAGCTAAACTTGATCAGGGGGGAGCTGTCTGTGCAGTGTTTCTTGATTTAAGAAAAGCCTTTGACACAGTAAACCATAACATCCTTCTAAACAAAATGGCACAATTTAATTTTTCTTCTTCCACTTTATGTTGGTTCAAATCGTACCTTGAAAACAGAAATCAGCGTGTCAAGATTAAGGATATGGTGTCACCCACTCTCACTTGTGACATCGGAGTGCCTCAAGGCTCTATCCTGGGGCCGCAACTTTTTAGTTTATATATTAATGATCTGCCTTCAACATGTGTTGGAGCCGACATCCAAATGTACGCAGATGACACAGTAATATATATGCATGGGAAAAACTGTGAAGAAGCTGCTCGTAAGCTCACACAGACCATGGAAGTCGTCACAAAATGGCTTGCAGACTCTTGTCTGCACCTTAACATAAAAAAAACTGTCTGTTTTTTACAAAAAGAGCAAATGATGTCTCTCAAACCTCTGTATACGTATCAGGTGAGAAGCTACAAGTGGTTTCTAGTTTTAAATACCTTGGTATAATCCTGGACTCGACTCTCAGCTTCAAAAAACAGGTTAAACAAGTTGTTGCAAGAACAAAATTCAACCTAAACAACTTCAGACATATTCGAAAGTGCCTGACACCAGAAGCAGCAAAGATTTTCTTTCATGCCATGATTTTTCCACATATAACATACTGTCTAACCTCTTGGTCTCTTACCACTGATGCAACCACTGATGCAACAATCAAATCTGCACAATCTGTATATAAACAAGCTCTCAAGGTCCTCGACAATAAACCAAAAAGCTACCATCACTGTAATATACTCCCCAAATATGGTCTCCTTTGCTGGGAAAATCTTGTTAACTTTCACAATGGTTGTTTAATGTTCAAAATTCTCAATGGCTTAGCACCTCCTCCATTTACCAAATTTATCTGTCAGAAAAATCCTGGGAATAGGCTAACAAGATCAAGCCTACGAGGCGACATACTTGTCCCAAGGAGGAAAACATCTTTCGGCCAGGCTACCTTCACAATAAGAGCTTCCCAATCTTGGAACACCATACCTTTAAATATACGTAATAGTAGCTCTTATCGCTCTTTCGCACGTAATTTTAAAATGTGGTTGAAGAACAACCAGACCTGCCAGCATACCTAGGCACATGCTTGTCCTGTCTACCGCCATCTGCTGGCCTGTCTCTCTCACTGCACTGTTGTTGTTGTTGTTGTTGTTGTTGTTGTTGTTGTTGTTGTTGTTTTTAAATCCCTGTGTATGTCCCTGTTTGTCTTTGTTTGATCATAGCATGCTTATGGTTTTATCAATAATGTGGTCTGAATGTTGGCATGCTTTAACTGTCTGTGCTGGTATGTCTGCCTGTATAGTCTGTTTTAACTTGCATGGTGCCAATTGCTTTGGCCTGCTACATGTTATTTTTACTTACATTTTTATTTGCTTGTGTGTATTATTGTTGGTGTTTGTTTTTAATGCATGCTTGCTTGCTTTTAATGGCTATCTTAAGTTCTGGCCAAGGGACATCAGTTGAAAATTAGCCGTTTGGCTAACACTGGCATGTTTACAGTCATGTTAATTAATGTGCACTGTCCCTCAAATAAATCAATAAATACAAATACGCCTGGAAAACAGACGAGAGTAACTGTCAGGCTGGTTTGAGAGGACTACCTGCATGCCTGGAAAACAGACAAGAGGAACTGTCAGGCTGGTTTGAGAGGACTACCTGCACGCCTGGAAAACAGACGAGAGTAACTGTCAGGCTGGTTTGAGAGGACTACCTGCACGCCTGGAAAACAGACGAGAGGAACTGTCAGGCTGGTTTGAGAGGACTACCTGCACGCCTGGAAAACAGACAAGAGGAACTGTCAGTAGGCTGGTTTGAGATGACTACCTGCACGCCTGGAAAACAGACGAGAAGAACTTAGTATGGTCCCCCACTGCCAGTGGCGTCGCCAGGGAGTCTTGGCTTGGGCTGACACTTGGTTGATAGCTTCATGCTTAGATGCCTATAAGCTACAGGATTGTTTGTTCTTTTTAGCTCAACATCTTCAGTGTTGGATCACTGTAAACAAAACGTGACTATTTTTCTCTAGTCAACTGGTTGGGGGCAGGGTGCCATGCCATGCTGTGCTCTGCGCTCCGTACATTTGCTTTTTTGTCCCTTCAAGTCACATGCTTGAATAATACATCCAGAGAAACAGAGAGAGACTAGAATGCAGTAATGCACTTTTTAAGCCTGTGGAAGACCAAAGTTATATTTGTTTAATGGCAGTTCAAGTGTAGTCATGCTAATTTAATGTATATTTTATATTCTTGCGTGCATCCATTATGCATTTCTTTCATATCTACAAATTTCTTACAAGGCCCCCGATCACAGAATGATTTATTGAGAATTTAGTTAGGAGTTTCAAAGCAGGCAGGTAGCGAGTGCCAGGGGGCTTTGAAGTGGACGGGAGGCTGATAAAGTAATTTACATTTTTGATAGAAAAACTTTGCCCAAGATGAAAGGCTCTTCCCCCTCTTATCTCCACCTAGTTAGCCGCTTCTCTCCAATTTCAATCACACTTTACTCCTCAAATGTAATGTTTCCAGCCCAGAAACCAGGATAAACCAGGATACATGCTTGCTGACAAAAATGTGTTATTGTAAGTCGCTTTGGATAAAAGCGTCTGCCAAATGACGTAATGTAATGTAATGTAATGATTCATAACATCCTCGGGAATGATTTTACAAGATGATGCAAGCCCTCTACAAGGCATACATGTATTTCAGAATCGTTATAAGACCCTTTGATTAGAAACAAACCTTTTTTCTTGCGTTTTCTTTCACAAGACGTTCAACAGCAATAATCTGAGCAGTTTCAAGTGACATGAACAATGCTGTTCCACTCTTATCTCCCTTCCCCCCTGCTAGTTTCTCTCCGTGTTTTTGTTCCCCTATCATGGCTAATTCATCCCACGTTCCTGGCTGATGTACATCAAACGGTCTTGTCGGCGGATAGAGACTCCCCTGTGTCAGCGCTAACGAGCCGCTCGGCTTTTAATTAGAGCGTTCGCTGTGGAGCGCCCGGAGAGTCTGAGGAGGCAGCGACAGGCGGACCGAGGAGAGGAGATGGGGAGGGAGAAGAGGAGAGGACAGGGGAGGAGGAGAAGGGGAGAGGACAGGAGAAGAGGTAGAGAGAGGGTCCTGCTCAGTCCGACGGGTTTGGGTCGTCACGGGCTGAGATTTTATCTTAATTGGCTGGGTCGGGCGCAGCTCGGGTTGTGGGAAAAAGAAATAGGCTATATTTAGGACTATAATACGCTATTTACACACAGAGACTGCACAGTGGTGCTCATGTTTGAGTCAAATAAGAATTAATTATCTTAACTCATTGAGTGCCAAGGACGAGTATGTTCGTCAATTCAGATACTAACGTAGAGTGCCAATAGCTACAAATATTGTAGCTATTGAAGGTGTATAACCTATTTTACGGACTCATTAGGTGGCGACAGTGCTCTCCAGATTAGAGAAAGATCCGGAAAACAGCAGGAAAAAGCCCCGTGATGAAAGAGAAACCGCTCATGCTGCAGCCAGAGCCATATAGATGGCTCTGTCTGGAGCTGACATTGGCTGTGAACAGCAGTCAATCCGCGCCCACAACTGAGCCCCTCTGCCTCTGTCTGTCTGCATAGTTTCTCCACACGATTAGCCGCCAGAAAAGCAGCACCCGACGCCGAAGGGCCAAACCATTCTCAGCAGTCCGGTTTGGCTTTTCCGTGTCAAGCTGGGAGCCGGCGCACAAAAACGGAGCACTCCGAAAATAGACTGGGTGCGTGTTAGGCTGTGTGTTAGTGTGGGGAGGAGTTTGCAGCTGATGGGGGGAGAGGGGGGTGGGGCACGCAGGGCACCACACAACTACACCACATCACTACATCAGAAAATATTATCTTCAGAGTCAGTGAATGTGCTTGAAATGCTTCATTTCACAAAAGGCGGAATATCTCAGCTTCTAATTTGAAACGCCTGTATTTGCTCAAAACAACCTATCTTCTCCGGCTCATAACTAAAGAACGAAAAATGGTATCAATAAACTTTTTTTTGCTGATGATACAATAGAGTCAGCTCGTTCTTTGTGCGTGTTCGGTCTTTACATAGTAATATCACACAATATTCTGTGGGCCTCGAGAAATCACTGAAAACGCTCTGAAACTCTGCCACTGGGAGCGTCCGTTCTCCAAAAGTGGCTGGCACTCAATGAGTTAATATGTTAAATGCAGTTATTAATTTTTTATTATTTTCTCATTTTCTGAGCTGTTATGCTGCACCGCAGCTATGGCATGATGCTTAATTTCTTGTGGCGGGGGCGCGAGTTAATGAGGTGACATGACTTCACTGATAAGAAAGAAAATGAAAGTTACTATGAGTGAAGAAGACCACCTGACAAAATGGATGCTAAGACGACAGAAAAGGTTAGACAAGGGGAATACACCTTAGCCGTTTTCACACATGCGTACAGGAACATTGCCTGTAAATCAATATCGGCCATTTCCCGGAATTTCCCTTCACACCTGAGGGCTCACATGTGTGAATATAGCAGCGAAATTGCCTGTATTTGAGGGGGGGGGGCACTGCAGAGCGGGTGGGGAGTGACGTGTGCACTTGGATGGGGAATCCTCCTTATTTTGGGGGTCGGCAAAACTCCGATGGTGAAATAAGTTTGCTTGTCACACAATAAATCACAGTCGTTTGACTTAAGAGGGCATGCATGTTGTATCCTTCACATTCGCTAACCAGTCTTTGAACTGAAATCTTTGAAGAAGTAGGGATCCCTGTCGGAGAGAAATAGCCTGGCTGGTTCGATGTTTATCCGTTCACCTGCGTCGCGTTGAAGCACTTTTTACAGACTGGCTTCGTTTGATGTGTCCAGGGGGCTTGCCTTCGCTGTCAGCAACGTAAGCAAAATACTTCCACATTTCGCTTCGTGCATTTGCTTTCCCAACAAGCGTTGGGCGGCTTGCAAGACTCAAGCCGCTGCCATTTTCGCTGTCTGTGTCCCTGTCGGGCTGGACTGAAGGACTCTGGCCAGAGTGCGAGCAGGGGAGGGGGGGGGGAGCACGCCCACACATGAAGCAGCCATACCGCTCTTCTGACAACCTAGGAACTGGTGAAATGTCCGCAATGACGGGGTCACGCTTATACCGGAAAACAACTTTCACACATGAAGGCATTAGAGCGCTTTCCGGTCATTTACCGGTAAAAAGCGCATGTGTGAAAACGGCTCTTGGTACATCGGGAGGAGTGGGGGGGAGTTTAAGTCAGAAGACTGGAAAACTCTTTATGCTGTGGTGGATGTAGACGGTGACGCAGTAGGGATAACCTACATCCAATGCAAAAAATGCAAGTGCTCTTCAAACACGACTCCAAGACCGGCACCTCTCTTCCCTCAGCCGCCATACCTGCTGCATGGCCACCCCTTCTTCAGGTCAGAAATCGATGTCTGGTTTTGCACGAGTAGCCTACAGCTTAAGTCCCTCACGACTCGCCATCAAGCAGACCGTGACGGAAGGGAAGCATGTGTCTTTATGTGTGCTAAGGGGAAAATGACGAATGCTGGCAGAAAAAAATAGATAGCCTACTCACACTTTTCAATGACCCATCTATTTTCAAAAACTTTTAATGCCTTGATTTTTGAACTTTTTATAATGTCCTAGTCTAATAACTGCTGTTTGGTCGGGCTGAGTTGGTCACGGGCTGAGTGTTCTGACAACGGGGGGCGAGTTGTGCTCGGTCTGCATTTCAAGCGGGTTGAGTTGGGTCGGGTTAGACTTTTAGGACCATTGCGAACTCTAAGGGGAGGAGGAGAGAAGGGGAGCAGAAGGAGAAGTTTTCTACAGATTTGGTTCTTGTTTCCAATGGACAAGGACTTTACAACATGTTCTTTTCTTTTTATGCCTCCGCCAGCGATAGCCAGGCCGGAGGCATTATGGATTCGGGTTGACGTAGGGACGTACATACATCCGTCCGATGTTCGTTAACGCGATATCTGAGGAATGCCTTGACATAATTTCATCAAATTTGCCTCAAACGTCGACTTAGACTCAAGGATGAACTGATTCGATTTTGGTGGTCGAAGGTCAAAGTTCAAGGTCACTGTGACCTCATGAACGCCGGTCTTCTTTATCTTGTACACAGACAGCTGCAGATCAAACAGGGACAACAGCCTTATAGTCAAATACTCTGACGACACTGCACTCCTGTCGCTCCTCCAGGGGGCAGAGTCGAACCACGGTTGTGCCCTTCCTGATTTTGTCCAATGGTGCGATGAGAACTTCCTTGATCTTAATGTGTCAAAGACAAAGGAGCTTGTAATCGATCTTAGAAATAAGAAAGCTGACCCTGTTGCTAGCTCCATTCATGGTGAAGACGTCCAGATTGTCGATTCTTATAAGTACCTGGGAACAGGTACTTATTCGCATCTTAAGTTTGACACAAACATAGTCTCTTGTTAAGAGAGGGCAACAGAAAATCTACCTACTAAGGAAAATTAACTCCTTCAAAGTGTCCAAAACGATCCTGTGCACTGTTTACAGATCATATATTGAGAGCCTTATAACTTTTTCTTTCATATGTTGGTTTAACGGTTTGTCTGTGAAGGACAGAAACAGCCTTAACAATATCGTCAAAGTCTGCTCCAAAATCATTGGAGTCCAGCAGAGTGACCTGAACGCGCTCTGGAAGAAGCGAGTGTTTCAGAAAGCAAAAGGTCTTATGGACCAACCTGACCATATCCTGTCCTCTAAATTTGCCCTCCTGCCGCTGGGACGGCGCTATCAGGCACCTCCCTGCAGAACAAACGGTTCCTCCAAATCCTTCATTCCCTCAGCCATTCGGCTGCTGAGAAGTAGAAACTGCACTGACTGTATGCATGCATGTAGTATGTACTTGAACCAATAACACTGTGCATCCTAGCATTTGCACTTTTTCTGTATGCAATTTTTTATTTTTTTATTTTTTTTATGTCTCTTTTAAAACCAATTGTTTACACATGCACCTTATGCACTTTACATGTGTACAAACAATGTTGCGTCTTGCACCTATGCGGCTCAGATCCATGTGTGCTGAGGGACACGAGGAACCAAAATGCACTTCCCCTCGGTCTGATCACACTGAGCTTCTCTCTTATTTATCTTCTTTTGTATGTATGTATTTTGTATCTTGTGATTTAGGACTGAGATACAACGTGTTTACCCGCAACGGTGATGAACTGTAGAAACTGAATTGCCCCTTGTGGATAAATAAAGTTTTCTCAATCTCAATCAATTCCCAAGTTCGTTAACGCAATATCTCAAGAACGGCGTGATGGAATTTCTTCCAGTTTGGCTCAAACGTCGACTTGGACGCAAGGATTAACTGATTCGATTTTGGTGGTCAAAGGTCAAAGTTCAAGGTCACTGACCTCACAACTGCTCGTTTCATGCTGGTAAACATGATATCTCAGGAATGCCTTGACGGAATTTCATCCAATTTTCTTCAAACATCCACTTGGACTCAAGGATGAACTGATTCGATTTTGGTGGTTAAGGGTCAAAGTTTCAAGGTCATTGTCACTGACCCCATTTCCAAGCTCTTTAACGTAATATCTCAGGAACGCCTTGACGGAATCTCTTCCAATTTGGCTCAAACGTCGACTTGGACTCAAGCATCAACTAATTCGATTTTGGTGGTCAAGGGTTAAGGTCACTGTGACCTCACGAACGCCATTTTTATGCCTCCGCCGGCGATAGCCAGGCCGGAGGCATTATGGATCCGGGTTGTCCGTACGTCCGTACGATATTTGTTAACGCGATATCTGAGGAACGCCTTGACGGAATTTCATCAAATTTGCCTCAAACATCGACTTAGACTCAAGGATGATCTGATTAGATTTTGGTGGTCAAAGGTCAAGGTCACTGTGACCTCTCAAACGCCATTTTCAAGCTTGTTAACACAATATCCCAGGAATGCCTTGACGGAATTTAATCAAACTTGTCTCAAACATCGACTTGGACTCAAGGATGAACTGATTCGATTTTGGTGGTTAAAGGTCAAAGGTCAAGGTTACAGTGACCTCTCGAACGCCATTTTCCATCTTAACGCGATATCTCACAAATGCCTTGACGGAATTTCATAAAATTTGCCTCAAACATCGACTTAGACTCAAGGATGATCTGATTAGATATTGGTGGTCAAAGGTCAAGGTCACTGTGACCTCTCGAACGCCATTTTCAAGCTTGTTAACGCGATATCTCAGGAATGCCTTGACGGAATTTAATCAAAGTTGTCTCAAACATCGACTTGGACTCAAGGATGAACTGATTAGATTTTGGTGGTCAAAGGTCAAAGGTCAAGGTCACTGTGACCTCTCAAACGCCATTTTCAAGCTTGTTAAAGCAATATCTTGCGAATGCTTTGACGGAATTTAATCAAACTTGTCTCAAACATCGACTTGGACTCAAGGATGAACTGATTAGATTTTGGTGGTCAAAGGTCAAGGTCACTGTGACCTCTCGAACGCCATTTTCCAGCTTGTTAACGCGATATCTCACGAATGCCTTGACGGAATTTCATCAAATTTGCCTCAAACATCGACTTGGACTCAAGGATGAACTGATTAGATTTTCGTGGTCAAAGGTCAAGGTCACTGTGACCTCACGAATGCCATTCCCAAGTTCGTTAAAGCGATATCTCAAGAACGGCTTGATGGAATTTCTGCCAATTTGGCTCAAACGTCGACTTGGGCGCAAGGATGAAAGGTTTACATTTTGGTGATCAAAGGTCAAGGTTACTGTGACCCTCCCAACGCCATTTTCAAGCTTGTTAACGCCATATCTCAGGAATGCCTTGACGGAATTTCATCAAATTTGCCTCAAACATTAACTTGGCCTCAAGGATGAACTCATTACATTTTGGTGGTCAAAGTTCAAGGTCACTGTGACCTCACATACCCAATTTCCAAGCTCTGTAACGCAACATCACAGGAGCGCCTTGACGGAATTTCTTCCAATTTGCGATTTGGACTCAAGAAGGAACTAATGGCGGAGGCATAAGTCCGCATTGCGGTCGTTCTAGTCAAGCTTGTTAAAGCGATATCTTAAGAACACCTTCACGGAATTTCTTCCAATTTGCCTCAAATGTCCGCTTGGACTTAAGGATCATCATCGCTGATTAGGTTTTGGTGGTCAAAGTTCAAGGTTACTATGACATCACCGCTCATTTAATGCTCGTTAATGTGAGATCTCAGGAATGCCTTGACGGAATTTCATCTAATTTGCCTCAAACCTCCACTTGCACTCAAGGATAAACTGATTAGACTTTGATGGTTAAAGGTCAAAGTTCAAGGTCACTGTGACCTCACACACCGAATTTCCAAGATCTGTAACGCAACATCTCAGGAGCACCTTGACGGAATTTCTTCCAATTTGCCTCAAATGGCGATTTAGACTCAAGAATGAACTAATGGCGGAGGATTTTATTTTCAATCTTTTATAGAACGATAAACATAAAAAACTCTCGTAACGGACAAGCCCGTCTTTTATTGTCACACGAAAACCACAATACATGCATGCGGCCACAACACACTCATGCTGACGGTGGCCGGTGAAAAGTGTCCTCTGCATTTAACCCATCCAGGCATGCCCTTTCCTCTGAGGGGCAGGCCAGGAGCAGTGGTCGCTCTGTCGTACAGCACCCGGGGACCAACTTCGGATGTTGTCGTCACTGGTCGGATGACGATGATGATCTGATCTTCTGCATGTTTTTAGTGGGGGGTTATATACGGAGGAACCCCCTGGGGGGTACGGGGAGAACATGCAAACTCCACACAGAGAGAAAGGCCCTTTCGACGAGATAACCCACCTGGGCAGTAGGCACTGAAGATATGGGGGGGAACACAACCACAGCGCCCACAGTGTCCCAGGCAAGAATCGAACTCAGGACCTTCCAACTGTGAGGCGACAGCGCTACCGACTGCGCCACCGTACCCCATACAAGACAAACAGGCTCAAACACAATAAGTAATAATAATACAAACAAAACATCTTTGACATTTAACATTGTAACATGGAGCTACCAGCTGCATAAGGTGCTTATGTGCTTGTAAGAGATATTGCGTATGGGATCTTATACTTGGGGTCTGTGGGAAATCAGCTGGGCAAGCCGTCAATTACCCCTAACCTCAGTCACTAGTCATTCCTAACCTCGTCAAAGTAGGTTAAAAACGGGTCCCAGATAGTTGAGAACTTTCCGAATGAGTTTGTTCTCAGAAACCGGAGTCTTTCCATCTGTATTACAGAGACCATGTCCATTAGCCACACCTGGAAAGAAGGTGAAGAGGAGGACTTCCATTCGTTCTAAATAAGTCATTTGGGGACAGTTGTCCCCAGTGTCAGAGATTGCTGCACAGCTGTAGGGAAGTTCAGAGAGGACTCAGAGCAGCCGAAGATGGCGAATTATTTTGTAGGCCTCAGAGTACCAGTCAAATATTTTGGCCCAGAAACTAGTTAATGAAGGGCAAAACCAGAAGGCATGAGATAGCGTGCCCTCTGACACCTGACACCTGTCACACAGCGGTGAGACAGAAGGGAATATCTTATGTAATTTATGCTTGTAGTAGTGAAGGTGGTCAACTTTAAATTTGATCAGCTGGTGTCTACTATTAACTGAGCACAGTTGTACCACAGACAAACTCCTTTCCCATATAATGTCGGATAAATCAATACCAAGTTCCCCCTGCCATGCTTCTCTAATCCTCACAGTAGAGGCTGTGTTGCAGTTGTTAAACAGACATACAAATCTAGAGATAAGATGCCTGGAGTGAGGAGGGCTCAGCAATACATGCTCATTTGGGAGCCCTTCAAAGGTATGAATCTTAGATCTAACATACTGTAAGTTATGGTTTGCAGGTACCTGAATCAGTTTGTGCCGGGCTACAACATGTTCTTAATCCATAAGACCACCAAGTGTGACTTCTGTTTGGCGGACTTGTCATTGTGGACTGAAACTCATTATTCTTCTCCTCTTCTGCAGCCTGTCGGCCAGCACCCTGTCGTGTTCGTCGGGCAGCAGCCGTGGCTCTCTGGCCACCACCTCCAGCCTGGGCTCCACCTCCTCGCTCAGCTTCAGTGACATCTACCTGGAGCAGCCTGAGCTCGCCGACCCCGACTTCCACAACAAGCTGGACAGCCTGCTGCAGGAGGGCGGCCCGGGGGGCTACCGCCCCTCCAGCTCTATTACCACCATACACGAGCATGAAGTGGTGACGGCGCCCGGGGGCGTGGACGCAGGGACGGCCCAGGCCAAAGCGTGCGGGGCGGGAGGGGGTGCGGCATGCTCTGCCGGAGGGGGCGGAGGTGTAGGAGGTGTGGGAGCGGAGGCGGGCTCGTCCAGGATCCAGGCTCTTAGACTGTCGGAGACGCCGCGCTCCATGAACTCCTTGTCGCCGCGGTCGTCGCTCTCCTCTCTGTCGCCGCCGTGCTCGCCGCTGGTCACGGATGCTACCTTCCTGTCTGGGGAGGTGGTCACAGACGCTAGCTTTCTGTCCGGGGAGGCGGTCACGGACGCTAGCTTCCTGTCCGAGGAGGCGGTCACAGACGCTAGCTTCCTGTCCGGGGAGGCATTCGTGGGCCAGCCGGCACCGGGCGGGCTGGCCCTGGACCTGGAGCTCCACAGCAGGCTGGCTGAGCTGGAGCTTGGCCTGGACTCCCAGGAACAGGCACAGGAGGAAGGAGGAGGAGCCGGGGAGGCAGACGGCAAGCAGAACCACAACACCACGCCGGGCGAGGATGTCAAAGGTACCAAGGAACACCCACTGCAAACTAATATGTAGCCTTTACAGTGGAAATTGCAAAATATATATATATCTAAAGTCAATCTATATAAAGATTTAACAATTCCTGAAGTAGCGGAATACCCATGGCTAATTGGCCAGTCACACAGGGGATCCCACAGGTCTGTTAAATTGCGCTCCGCCTTCAGCTTTCGGCAAGTGAAAACAAAATTGCAGTCTGTGGGTTTCTGTCATTTGCAATTGGAACTAACATGGCACAGTTGAGAAGTTCAGTGTTGTAACACTAATTTACCTTGGTCCATGTCTCAAACTATGCCGTGTTGGGTGCTTGAATTCTGAGAATTGGGCCTTGAAACTCCTTGAAAAGTCCTTGAATTTGGTGTTGAATAAGGTGTGGGATCCCTCATCAGGCCTCGTTCACAGAGTTGGCATGCAGCCTCTCCTTTCTCTCTGCAGAGGGGTTTCATAGTCCTCTTCAGTGGCTGATTACAATTCAGCTCACCTGTGTGCTGCTCCAGAGTTCACTGGCTGATTCAAACTCCACTCACCTGTGTGCTGCTCCACTCTGTAGCTCTCCATGGTCCTGAACCTGTCTTGAGTCATTTTGGCCACTAATTAGCCATTTTTGCCCATTTAGTCGGCTTAATTACGTAATTCAAAAATCCTGCTCCGTTAGGTCACCCGGGGTGAGCAGGGGTGCTCTTTACACTTCCTGAAAGATTCAGCATGTAAAATGGCATAGCTGTGGCCGAACACAATTCTGCTCGCTCACTCGCTCGCTCACTCACTCGCTCGCTCACTCACTCGCAGACACTTCGCATTCTTATTATAGGATTTAGTAGCTCCAGGTGATGAGAATCAAGTGTTTGGAACGGAATCTGTTAAAGGCACTATGTGTAGGATTCTGCACTATTAAATATCACCAAACCATTACCTTGTATATGTTGAGGACTTACAGTGATTAATTTCTGTGTTTACAACTAAGCCACGCCCCCTCCCTGTGTTGTGATGGGCCACCAAACCTCCTCCCAACATCGCCGAATGGGCGTGATCTGTTTACATAGAAATCCCTCCTCTGGAGAGGCTGACCTAGTGAGCCCCTCCCAGCCCACAGCCCAAAACAGAATTTTGTAGACAAAGATGGCGGATCCCTGATGCGGGCATTCCAGGCATTCCATTCCCTGATCCACCTTATGTATGCAGTTTCCTCTACCGGCTCGCCCCAAGGCTGTGTTTTATCTGCTTTCTTATATATTCTATACACCAACGACTGTCGCAGCCATTTCGCCAACAGATTCATCGTCAAGTACGCTGACGATTCTGTCATCGTCAGTCTGCTTGACGATGATGATGTAGGACACGGCCAACTCATTGACGACTTCGTTTCTTGGTGCGAAAACGCTTCCTTACAACTCAACGTTTCCAAAACGAAAGAGGTTTGTATTGATTTTAGACGTTCCCCCGCTGTTCCCCAGAGCAGTTTTGTCAACGGTCAGCCTGTCGATATAGTGACAGACTACAAATATCTGGGTACGGTAATTGACAGCAAGCTGAAGTTTGATCTGAATACCGACATGCTGTGTAAGAAAGGTCAGCAGCGCCTTTTCTGCCTTAGGAAGCTGGCCAAATTTCAGGTTGATAAAACTCTGATGAAAATGTTCTATAGTGCTTTTGTGGAGTCTGTCATTTCATTTTCCATAATCTGCTGGTATGGTAATCTTTGTACTAAAGACAAGAACTCCCTGGGGAGAATAGTGAAGGTGGCTTCGAAAATAGCCGGAACCCAGTTCAGAAGCCTGGACCAGATCTGTAATAACCAGGTGCTGAAAAAAGCTGTGTCCATCCGATCAGATGATGCCCACCCTCTGAGGTTCGAATATGAGCTGCTTCCTTCCGGGCTCCGCCTTCGTGCCCCCATAGTTAAAAAGAACAGATACAGAAATTCCTTTGTGCCTGTCTCTATCAGAGCGTTGAACGCTGCTGGGGTACAAATGTAATGTCCCCTCATCTGCCGTTGCTGTTATTTTGTTATTTATTTATTTTATCCTTTTATTCTTTTATTCTTTTATCTTTATTTATTCTTAGGGGTACAGTACAGTATATCTGTATTATATACTTTGTCTGCCCTTTGGTCTGGACCGAGGTTTTTTTCTTTTGTGCTTTAATACAATGATACATTGTAGCTCTTTCTTGTGATATAAATGTGCTGCTGTGAGCGAACTGCACTTTGCTACTATGCACTTTATATCTCTACTGTGCACTTTAGATCGTTGCTACTGTTGTCATTTGCACTTTAACTATTGTGTTGCACTTTAAACTGCTGCTCTAGACTGTTTTTACAATGTTTTTTTTGTCTTATTTGTTTTTACGTATGTACTTTGTACTACGCTTTTTGCAATCCAATTTGCCCTTTTGGGACACTTAATAAATCTTGAATCTTGAATCTTGAATCTTGAATACTTTAGCCAAATCGCCGCCGAAAAGAAATATCTCAGACCAAAGTCAACCTTGCCGGTCTGGCTTTCACTAGATGGAGAGCCCTACGAGCAGCTCTATCTGGCCTGCAAAGTGACTCGGAGCTGGCGTGTTCTCTACTTACACATGGTAAGTAACGTTATAGCTTTTGCATGTCCCATTTCAGTAACAGTACATTTCGCATGATAGCGAAATGTACAAGTTGTTATCGATATTGTGAATTTGTTCTGGGAATGTTGTAATCACTTGGCTAACTGTTGCTTTTCACGGCTATTCAAATGACTTTACACTGCTAGTGTGGCCTGTTGCAGGATTTGATTAGCTTGTCGTTCGTGTATAACTTATACACAGACATTCTGGTGACAAGTTGACATGCATGACATAACGTTACTTCCCATTACAAATTTCGCATGCATTTTCTGTTATAATTACGTCCCGTTGCTGTCACTATGACCAGAGGTGTAGTGCTATCTAGAGAAGTGGGGGAACGCACCTATATGGGGAGCACCTGCACCCCCCCCCCCCCCCCCCCGCCGCACACACGCTAACGTTCACGCAGCCTATTCATTAATTAATCGTTCGGGGCGGGCAATCGCTTATATCAACGAATTAAACGAGCAAACTCACGGATTCCTCAAGTGCTGCAAACCACTGTCACTGACACACGACTAACTTGTGTCCTCTATAAACACTGCAGAAGCACAAACAGCTAAACAATCTCTCAACCAGCTATCACACAAGTTGCACAAGGCAACTGGCATCTGGCGATGCAAATTGCAATGGGGTGATTAACGCTAACTTTTGATTCAACCCCGTTGAAAAGAAACACGCTTTTAACATTGTTTCTTCATGCTTGTAAACCTACCTTTTTAGCAGCTGGTCCGAAAAATGAAAGGATGTTTGGCTGCCTTTTTCATCTTTACTTGTTATAGTGAGGTACTGGTGGAAAAAAATATATTTTGATGCTGAAAAAGCCAGTATGTTTCAGTATAGCTTTTATTAAACTGAGGTTTCCCCCGCGCTGTAGCTAGTTAAGGTGGAATGTTTCCTTTTCCTTCAAGCCACGAGTTGATGCTGTGTGAATAATTCAGCCCACCTTAAATATAGGACGAACGACAACGTTGTCAAGTTTCACTCGTTTTATTGGCTCGACATGCACACACACTGACACACACAAAACACCCCTTGGAGAAGTATGGGAACGCCGTTCCCACGCGTTACATTGGGACTACACCACTGACTATGTGTAAACACTTCGAAACGCCATGGAGAAAAGCTAGCTTCGCTAATGTTAGCAGTTTGTTTTTCTATTGTTTCACTAAGCAACGTTACATTAGAAAATAGCTGTAACACCGTCCAAACAAATCAAGGTTTGGTAAGGTTTGGTAAAAGTATCTAATTCATGACAATGTGGAGGAACCCTGCCTTGATATCTAGCAGCTACAAAATAGATAATTCAAATGAATACTAAACACATTTCCATTTGTCTGATTTTCAAGGTGCCAGTCATCCAGAAGAGCTGACGATAGTCAAGATAGAGGTTTGCTTTTATAGCAAACCTGTATAATACATGTTCCATCATCTTTGATGTTTTGATGTTTGCTGTCTGCAATCTTCTGTACACCAATAAAGTTGATATGACTTCATCCATGTCTCTTGGCCACTATTCTCCATTGTAACATTAGATTTGCCTAAAGCTGAGTGTGTCTAGCTACAGTAGCCTACCAGTATTTGTGTTTCTGTGTATATATAGCCTACTTTATATAATAGACAGTGTATGTGATGTTTCTCAGTACATTGATTTCACAACTTCGTTTATCAGAAAAAATACTTTATTTGCAAAACTAAAATATGGGCTACACCAGAATGACGTGACCAGTTCCATCAGCTATGCGGTTCTTCAGGATGTCGACAAGATCTGCTATCGTCCTACAGCCGACCTTCCTCTCTGCGACCCTGCCTCCTCTTTGTCCCACTGGTGCTAGCCTGGGCTTCAGGCATACAGCTTGGTTTGCCTGCCTATAAACAACAGCAGTGATTCAAGCGTTTGAAATGAGTTTGAACAACTCTAACAATGAGAAAATACTAGCGTTGCACTATGAATACATTTTGGCCATGTCTTGGTATTAGCAGACGAACAAAAACACAGGCTAAGCTACTCACTGTTGACAGACAGCTGTGGTTAGCTAGCGATGTCCCCAACATTGAATTGAAATCATCCTAATTTAGCTATGTCAAACTAGTTTTAGACAACGTTTTGCTAACCGTACTTAGCAATAGGGCAGGCTATGCAAAAGGTTAGGTTACAATGTAACCTAACCTTTTCAAAATCCATGTAACCGTTACATGGATTTTGATCGGTTAGCAGATGATACAAATAACAGTCTTACCAAGCGGACTATTGTCAATATCCTAAAGGTTTATGACTATCATGTGAAATTTGTCATTACTCAAGCCAAATACATAGCCGAGATGCATTCGTGCTTGTTTTATGTACTTACGTCTGCAGTAGGTAGGCTATGCACAAAATTAGAGCCCGACCGATATGGGATTTTTGATACCGATACCAATTTTAGGGAATAAAAAATTTCCGATAACCGATATATCGGCCGATATTCTTTACATATGCGTAATATATACATAAACACACTTTTTTTGCAGTACTAATCACTAAAAATATGGTTGGCAAACATGTGGCAAAGATATGTATTGGAATCAGGATAATGTAGTTTAAAATTAAACTTTATTCTCCAACAATAAGAATATAAACATCTTTAGGCAGGTTTATGGTGGAAAACACATATTTTCCACATTGTAACATCTTTTAAACAATATAAAACTCCACTACAACACTGCCAATCCAACAGCGGCAGGTTTATGCCGGAAGCACAGCTTTTCTATGTTGTAACCATCTTTAAGAAATAAATAATAACACTAATAAATAAAATAATAAAATAAATGTGTTAACTACGAATGTGGAAATGTGTTATGTGGGGCAAGCCTATAAACAATTGGATGAGCATAAAATGAAAACACTTTCTTTTGAACAAGCCCTTCCCAGTCCTACTGTCCTCCTAATAATTCCAATCCACCAGTGGTAGGTTGTAATGCAGGAAGCACAGCTTTTCTGCATTTTCTCCTTTGAGGGAACTCCGTTTGTCATCATAAATGTTGCCGATCGTGCTGAACACTCTCTCACTTGGCACAGAGGAGGGTGGGCAGCAGAGGTATCTCCTGGCCTGGACTGATAGGCCCTGGAAGCGGCTACTGTTCTTCTTCCACCACTCAAGTGGGTTTCCTTTTTTTCTGTCTATGACATGTTCCCTCAAGTATCTCTCAATCTCTTCAAGGATCCCCTCGGGTGCCTGACTCCCTTCATGGTTGAGCATGGTTTCATACAGAGTGTCTAGAAGACTGTGGGCGCCCTGGTCCTCCACTCTCTGCCTTTTGGGATCTTCCTCGTCATCACTGATGGTTTCTGCTGCTGTTGTGTCAGGTGGAGTATTCTCTGCCTCCTCCCTCAGCCAGGCTTTGGCTTGGGCTAGTGTCTCTTGTGACAAGGACCACCTGTTTTTGCTCCTGCACCTTGGAGAACCTCTTCTGCAGGGCCTCCAGCATAGTCTTTCTCAGTGTCTGAATTCCTCTACTGGTGGGTCCCTGTGACTGCAGCAGACCCCTCAGCACTGCTACACAGGGTATAATGCAGGAGGCAGAGGAGTCTGATTTGCTCATTTCTTTCGTTATCTCTTCCAGTGGTGTCAGGGTCTCCACCAGGTTGGCTGCTACATCCCACTCTTCCGCAGTTGGACATGTAAAATGCCCATGATCAGTTGAATAGGCTGTGATTGCTCTCTTTTGTTCCAGCATCCTCTGACGCATGTGTAGTGTGGAGTTCCACCTGGTTGGCACAGCCTGGATTATGGAATGTGTAGGGACACCAACCTCCTTCTGTATGACCGAGAGCCGTTGCTGTGCAAGAACTGAGTGATTAAAGTGTGTGGCTATTTTTTTTAGTCTGGCCAGTAGATCCCCCACCACCCTCTGGGAGTTGAGGCCTTCATTGATGACCAGTTGAAGTGTATGAGCACTGCAGCTCAGGTCAGGCAGCTCTGCAAGCTTCATTCCTCTTATCATGTTTGCACCGCTGTCCCTTAGCACCAGGAGGACAAAGGGTATCTGGGCTCTACCTTGGCCATTACTAAGCCAGAACCCTCCACAACTGCATAAGGCAGGGTATCAGTGGCGATCATTTCCATGATCAACTTGTCAATTTGCTTTGATCTGGGATCATTTGGGGTCCACTTCGTGGCCTTATCAAACACTTGTTGGAGTGTGGGCTGTGATGGAGCTCTGTCTGCTTTAGGCTGTTGTGCTTTTTCATGTGCCTCATCAAAGGCTTCCTTATGTTTCCCTTTAAGATGTGCCCACAAGTTGGATGTGTTTTTCTGTCTGACGCTGCTTGATCCCTGACTGACAGAGCACTGACAGATCTTACAGGTGACTGTTCCAGATTGGTCCTTGGTGAAGTGTTCCCACACCATGCTTTTTCCACCGTCAGCCATCTGTAAAAAAAAAAAAAAAAAAAAACATAAATAAAAATGGTCATTTTCTAACTGAATTATATATTATATTTGAGCTGGAACCAAACTAGTTTCCAGTGCATGTGTTCTGTTCTATTCTGTACTATTCAAAATAGCTTAATCTTCATTATTTAATTTTCCTATTTATATTTAGGGCCTGTATTTCAATGGATTGGTCAAAAAAATAAAAAATAAAAGTTGTTTTCTTCATTTTTTCTTGTTAATTTCAAAACATATCATCTTCAGCAATATTTGGCTGTTAATGTTTGTGTGTAAGGTTTACTTTATGGTCACAACTCGGTTGCTGCCCCCGAGTTGTGACATTTTGATAACCGCATCAGCCGTGTTATTTGCTATACAGATTCAGGGTGCAGGGCGACGGTAGAAAACTTTGTAAATGCAATGACTGAAATTGTTCGGTTTGAGGGCGTACTGAACAAAACAGTTTCATATGAATGAAAACATGCTCAAAACAAACGGAGCGCTACTCACACGTATCTAATTTACTACTGTATAACGTTAACAGTCACAACTCATGAGACCGATTCAGGACAGTCTGCAGCGTCTGCCATGTTATTCGCTATACAGATTCAGGGGCGACGGTGGTAAACTAAATAAATACGACTGGAATTATTTGCTTTGAGGACGTACTGAACAAAACAGTTTCATGTGAATACATGCTCAAAACAAACACAACTCACACATCGATAATCTTATTTATTGTGGACAAAAAAACTAACGTGTTTTTGACAAGAAGCCATCAGCGTGTGAAAACATGTACACATCCACTGACAAGGCATTTAACGTTAAGTAGCTATGAATTACGCTCGATTTCATGGAGAGTAAATAATGGGGACGTTATATCTAACGCTACTTTCCTGCAATGCACGGTACGGTAAGGTAGCGTGAAATTAGCCTGGGTAAACCCATCCCCCACGTGACCTGCTCTCAGACCTGTTCTCAGTCACTAGCTTGAGGTGTGTGTGAAAGACATAGGTAAGCTGTGACACTTATTGTGAATAATTCTGCCTGAATAGACCTTACCTACGGATGTGCAAAGCGAAAGTTAAAAAACAAAATCCAGGCGGAGAAATGCCGTTTTCAACGTCTTACAGTAGCAGCTGCTCATCAACCTTCCTTGGGTATGTTCATAAATTAATTCTGAAATGGTCAGAGAGCGTTTCTCAATGTTAAGGCTCCTTCCTCTGCAGGATGGGTCCTTCCATGGTTTTTCCTAGCCAGCGAGGAAGGCTCTTTTTTTTTATATATATATTTTATTTTCAGTTTCTCAGAACAACATATGAACAAGACAAATAGGCTCAGACACAGAACGGAAAAAACAAAAACAAACACAACAAAAAATAACAATAAATACACATTTTCAACATCCAGTGCTACCAGTCGTGTAAGGTGCTTATATTTTTACGAGAGGTACATTATTGTGCTCATCAGTCTCCCGCAACCTCAACAAGGTAGGCTAGCAGCGACTGTACTTTCTGAGGCGCCTTAAGAAATTTGGCTTGAGCACCAAAGGCCTTGTGAATTTCTATCGTTGCACCATAGAAAGTGTTCTGACAGGGTGTATCACAGTGTGGTACGGCAACCTGACCGCCCAGGACTGCAGACTGCTGCAGAGGACTGTGAAGACAGCAGCTAAAATCATCGGCACAGAACTACCAAACCTCCATAACATCTTCACCACTCGCTGTAAAATGAAAGCCAAAAACATTATCAAAGACACCAGCCACCCCGCTCATACCCTGTTCTCACTCCTCCCTTCCAAAAAACGCTACCGGAGCATCAAATCACACACCACCCGTCTCAGTAACAGCTTTTTCCCTCAGGCAGTCAGGCTGCTGAACAGTTGACTCACACACACTGCAACGCACTGTCACTTTGTTGTTCACCATTACTGTACTGTATTGTATTGTGGTTTGTGTTATGTCTACACGTACTGTGTACAGACATGTCTGTATCACGTGTAGCCTACATAGTTATATAGGTCTACACCCTTTTTCTGTCGGTCTTTGTGACCATGTCCTTGTGTATGTAAGGCTGAGGGTGCTCAAAGCATAAAGAATTTCATTGTATTATACATTGTATTATACATATGACAATAAACTACTTGAACTTGAACTTGAACTTGAAAAGAAGGCGAAGTAGAAGACTTCCATTCTTTCAAGATTAGTTTTTTGGCAACAATTGTCCCTTGCGTCAGAGATTGCTGCACAGTTGTGGGGAAGTCCAGAGAAAGTTCCGAGCAGCTGAAGATGGCAAGTTCTGCTTCGGGCTGAAGGGTTATTTTATAAGCCTTCGAGTACCAGTCAAATATCTTAGCCCAGAATCCGGACAGTGAAGCGCAGAACCAAAAAGCATGTGACAATGTGCCCTCCGACCCCTGACACCTATCACATAGCGGTGAGACAGAGGGATATATCTTATGTACCCTATGCTTGGAGTAATGGAGACGGTGAGTGACTTTAAACTGGATCAGCTGATGTCTGCTATTAACTGAGCAGAGTTGTACAACCGACAGGCTCCTTTCCCATATAATGTCAGATAATTCAGTACCAAGTTCTTCCTGCCATGCCTCTCTGATCCTCTCAGTAGAGGCCATGGTACAATCATCAAATAGACACACAAATCTAGAGATGAGGTGCCTGGAGTGAGGAGGGCTCAGTAAAACATGAAAAAGAGTATGTTCATTTGGGAGCGCTTCAAAGACCTGAATGTTGGATCGAACATAGTTTCTGATTTGTAGGAATCTGAGCCAGTCCGTGCCGGGCAACTCAAACTTCCTTTTCAGTAAATCAAAGGATGCAAAATGATCATCTATATATAGGTATTTGATGGAAGGCAGACCCCTCTCACTCCAGGCATGGTAGTTTATATCTGACCAAGGAGGCAAAAAGAGTGATTCAAACAAATTGGAGTGTCGATCGAAACATCTGGTAGACTCAAAACTTTCCTAACTTGGTTTAGAATTCTGAGGGAGTTTCTCACAACAAAACCCAAATCCTTAAGAGTCCCCAGCCTCTCTAGCTTAGAAAATAAGATGGCTGGCAGAGAAGAGTTGACAATAGAGCTGGCCTCCATTTTCAGCCACAGGGGGGCCCCGAGAGCTAAATTGTCAGGGGTCCCTTGCCGCCAAAACATTAGAGCTCTAACATTGGCAGCCCAGTATTAGTGCCTAAACACTGGTAAGGCCAACCCGCCTTCAGACTTGGGTTTCTGCAAGTGAATTTTCGAAATTCTATGATTTTTATAATTCTAGATATAGGACAGAATTATTGAGTCCAGTTCTTTGAAAAATGCTGATGTAAGGAAGATGGGGAGGTTTTGACACAGATAAAGGAACCTGGGAAGTGAAACCATCTTAACTGAGTTTATATGGCCAATCATAGACAAGGGCAAGATTTTCCAGTTTTCTATACATTGTTTAAGTCTTAAAACAAAATCACCAAAATTCAACTTAAATATGAATTTAGGATCTCTGGGTATGGTCAGGCCAAGATAGGTGAGGCGGTCCTTTGCCAATTTAAATGGGAGACTTTCCAAGAAACTGGGAGTGAAGAGATCAGAGAGAGGCATAAATTCACTCTTTGTCCAGTTAATTGTGTACCCGGACAGCTTACCGTAGGAGGTGATTAGCTCTAGGAGAGGGGGGATTGATTTCTCCGAGTCATTTAGGTATAATATTACATCGTCAGCATACAAACTAATGCGCGTCTCGATACCTCCGACCTTCAGACCTGCAATACCTGGGTGAGCACGTATTTTTAAAGCGAGGGGCTCGAGCACGACGGTGAAGAGGGCCGGTGAGAGCGGGCAACCCGTAACGGAAACCTGCTTGACTTATCACCATTGGTTATAACTGAACAGTGTTGGGAAGTAACGAGTTACTAGTTACTCGTTACTGTAATAATATTACTTTTTCCAAGTAACGAGTAGTGTAACGAATTACTATAGAATGTAAGTAATAATATTACCGTTACTTCAACATAAAACAACTTGTTACATCTTTTGTTGAGTCTATTCTGTGATGCCGCCGCACTGCAAAACGACACGCAGTCGGCATTCACTGTCACAAGCAGCATGGCTTTTAACGCTCCCAAAACAAGGTGACGTCACCGCAGAGCACATTCAGAGCACCCTCTCTGCCCTGCTGAGCCAAGGAGGAAAATCCGTGGCTGGATATATTCCCATGACTTTGTTTTTGTCGGGAAGAAAGGTGACACAAACATCAAAGTCAAATGTAAACGGTGTCCAGGACAGGTAGCCTACTAACACTCTTTCCACTGTGAAAAACGCGAGCTCAAACGTTAACGTTACGAGACGAGAGGACAGCACAACAGAAACCGGAAAACTGTTAAAATACAGAGATAACGTAAAAACTCACAAGCTGGTGGACATCAAACATTGCTGTTATTATTGTCAGGTTAATGTTAATGTTGCAGAGCTAACGTTATTTGTGACACAAACTTGTTAAGCAAAGATGTAGCCTATACGTATTGAGTTTGCATTGGCAGTGCATACTGCATTCTATAAAACAGAAGCTGTTTAAAAGATTGCATCTTGTCAGTCATCACTTTGAGCCAGGTGTGCTCTTCATCAAGCATCTCTGTAGGAAGCTGTGCTCTGGCAAAGCCATTAGTTTAAATGGAACGGCACATAATAGACCTAGTTCACACATTCGCACCGCAAAGTCTGCATTTTGATGAGAAAAACGCCATGGGCCTATTTCACAACGGCCATTTGTGTCTAGAAGACAGAGTATACACAGGTGCAACCAACTAACTAATTAGGGCTCCAGCACTGGAACACCTAAATGGACTGGAAGTTGGAAGCCCTAATTAACATCTTGGTGCACCTGTGTTACCTCCTGCATTTTAGACACAAAATCGCTGCAGTGAAAAAGGCCTATTGCCATTTGTGTGGAATGTAACGGAAAAGTAATATAACGAGTATGTAACGAATTACTTATGGCATGGAGTAATAAGTAAAGTAATAATATTACTTTTGAAAATAGTAACGAGTAATATGTAATATATAACTTTTTTAGTAATCAGTGCCCAACACTGTAACTGAACATGACGGACTAGGATATATGAGCTTTACCCAGGATATGAATGAATCACCAAATCCGAATCTGTGTAGTGACTCAAACATATAAGGCCACTCAAGCTGATCGAACGCCTTCTGCGCGTCGAGTGACAAAATTGCCGCACCACTGGTCTTACTGTGGTCTGCATACATGGTCTTGAGAAGTCGCCTGACATTAAAAAAAGAGAACCTGTTCGGGATGAACCCTCTCTGGTCGGGGTGAATAATGGATGACAAATGCTTATTCAAACGGGTAGCCAGAGTTTTAGTGATTACCTTTCTGTCAAAATTCTGGAGCGCTATGGGTCTATAGCTGGCCGGGTCTACTTCCTCCTTCCCCTTTTTTAAAATGAGGGAGATGTTAGCTTCATACAATGTTTGAGGCAAGATTTTAGCGAGGAAGACTCTTGCCTGCCCTCTGTAGGAAGACCCATCCTGCGATCCCGTCATTCTGGATTTCTGTCGTTAAGAAATCCAGTTTGAGTTGGTGGATATGTTTGACATCTGCTAGACTAGCGTTTATAATCCTGATCGCTTTCACTCGTGATTTCCCTCTGACTGCTGATTCATATAATAAGGCAAACTTTCATTGACAAAACACCCGGATGATTTTTATTGTGAAGAACTTACAGATAAAGCTGTGCCTGTGACTATTGAGACTCTCAATGAGGACTCTCAAAGAGGAGCTTAACAGCTGATGGAATGAAAGATCTCCTGAACCGCTCTGTGGAGCATCTTGGCATTAAAAAACAGCCACTAAACCTACTCCTCAGGCTGTCAAAGATGTCATACAGAGGATGACCGTTATTATCAAGAATGGACATGACAACAGTGTACCTTGAATTTGACAAATAAAGACGGGTGGTGCTCACGCAGATCTAAGCCCTGGCCATCTGTGTTTTTACGTTAGCCGAAATATTCCCATACAGCCGACGTCATCTTTTTATATGGGGAGGAAAGTTTAGGGGGGTCCTTGGCTCCTTGCTTTCTCCTGCTTCAGCCATTATCACACACACACGGTTGTTTTGTAAACACAGTTAGTGACAGCTCCTCACTACTGTGCTCTAGTCTAGGTATGCATGCAGCCATGCCAGGGGGAGGGGACGCGTATGCTGCACTCTGCAACAGCGACCTGGGAACTTTGTTTTGGGGAAACAGCTGATACCGTGGGGAAGGTATGACGGCAAATCTTAGTGGTTTTGATACCATTACTTTTCCATACTTATCACCATTGGTTATAACTGAACATGTTGGACTAGCATATATGAGCTTTACCCAGGATATGAATGAATCACCAAATCCAAATCTGTGCAGTGACTCGAATATAAGGCCACTCAACCTGATCGAACATCTTCTTGAGGTTTGTTTATTAATTGGTGGAAAAGGACCACTGGAACAAACGCAGCAAACATGATCCAGCTACTTTTTCAATCTGACTGGCTACTCAAAGGTTTGGGGAACTCCCTGTGTGTGTGTGTGTGTGTGTGTGTGTGTGTGTGTGTGTGTGTGTGTGTGTGTGTGTGTGTGTGTGTGTGTGTGTGTGTGTGTGTGTGTGTAACTAAGTGACAACTGACATTTAATTGTCTTAATCCTGAAGCGAGACAGAGGGAGTGAGAGGGAATGTGAAATGGAGAGGGAGAGCAGATATGAGGAGTTGGCAGAGAGGCTGGTGATGTAACAGCTCTCTCTCTCGCTCTCTCTCTGTTACACTAGACGACATGCAAACACATTACGACTATTGGAAAGTAGGGTCAGGAATCCTCCTCGCTCTGTGTGTGTGTGTGTGTCCTGAGGAATTTTATATTGCGCCTGAAACCTGATTGCTGGTGGGAGCAGTGAGAGAGGAGAGGGGGCTGAGAGTTGGGTTACAGCTGTCGTGTTGTTTGAACCCGAGTGTCATGATGTTATGCTAGGCTGCTTTATTTGTTTTGTAGCAATGTGACGACGTATTTCGAAATTCAACATATCGCAATACAAAGATGACAATTCTGGAAAACTGTCAAAGAGGACCCAAATAAATTACTACTACTACAATACGGATCGTGGGGCAGAAAAATGTATGGCGCTATTAGCTCAATTTTATTCTGTTGTATGAATAATCACAAATGAGACACTTGAGCATCACAATTTCAAAAGCTCTCCATCCAAATTATATTGTTTACACTTTGGAAGACATTTTTTAAATGGTTTACATTCGTAAACCAATGCCATTGCTAGAAAGGTTTGTGGCTCAGAAATAAACAACAATAAATTCTGCAGTCAGACTTTGTTGCCATTGAACTTTAATTAATTACATCGTATTGTCGTGGTTTTATCCAATTGTGAACCTCATATGTATATCTATCATATAATAATAATAATAATTATTATTATTATTATTATTATTATTATTATTATTATTAATTATTTGTGTCGCGGAATGAGCTAAGGATATCGTCATGTATGGTCAACATCCCTGTTGCTTTGTTATTTTCTCCTAAATGTCCTGTAAATTAGCTTGGCCTTAATCGCCGTTTTAAATGAAGGTTTCAAACTGAATCTAATGGAGGTGAGTTGAAATAAATGGGGTGAATTGTATTGAAGTGAATTGAGCCCACTCACTCCAACGTGGAACCTGACTCCAGTTCTATTGTGGACGGGGGTGAAAGGTTGACATGGTGTTTAGTTTCTCCAACACTCCTGCTCACTCTCTATCTCTCCTTCCAGGGCTCAACGCTATAGCCCAATCCCATGTCTTTTTTTTACCCCTGCCCCTCGTTTCTGAGTGCCCCTCACTTTGCCCCTTGCCCTTCAAAACAGAGCTACAAGAGGTAGGGGTTGAAATCACGAAGACCAGAGAGGTCTTTTAAAGTCTTAGCTGATTGGATTGCACAGAGTTGATTTCAGTGCTGTTGACAAAAAACTGCTATTGTAAGTTGCTTTGGATAGAAGTGTCTGCTAAATGACGTAATGTAATGTAATGTCACACACAGACAGACAGACACTTCGCATTCTTATGTTAGGATTATCAGTATAATCTCGTACAGTATATCCAAGATCATTTTGGCCAAAATAATCTTACTACAAAATTTCATATCAGCACAGGCCTAGTGATGAGGCAGTAAGGATTGTACTTCTTGCACAGTACGCACATTTTGTCAACAGTAGAGAAATCAGCTATGCAACACAGTCTATGACAGCTAAGACTTTCTGAAGGAATACGAGGGATCAGCGTGACATCACGACACTGCAAAACACCCGGAATCCGGAGCAAACGTTAATATCTCAAAAACTATATGGCTTATATTTTGACATTCTGAGTGAGAGCAGAAGTAGCTCAAGAGTTTGATGTATAACCCATTGATACCTGATGCAGCATTTGCGTGTATATCCCTTTAACACCGAAAAAGACGGGCGTTTATAATGTATGCATGTCGTGTTAAAGTTGTGTGAGTGAACTGTCGCAGTGTCTATAATGTAATAGCACAGCCCGGGCTAGAGTGAGCACTCAAGGCTGGCTCCGTAGCCACCACCCAGTGACGCCGTTTGTTTACCAAAATGCTCATCGGCTGATCCCTCATATAGAGTAGCACTTGTAGAAAGTATTTTGAGAAGGAATAAGTAACATTATTATTATTTTGTTATTTTGGTGTGAGTTAGCAGAATTGTGTTCGGCCACAGCCATGCCATTTTATGTGTGATCGGGCTGAATCTTTCAGCAAGTGTAAAGAGCACCCTAACGGAGACGGATTTTTTAATGAGGTAAATTATGGCAGATTAATTGCCTAATGATTACCCTAGTTACCAATTAGGGTATTAATTGTCACTCGAGCAATGATGACATCATCTGGTGACATCACTGATGACATCACTCACTAGTCGTGTTTCCATTACCCTCAGAAATGTGCAAAATCTAAATATCGCAATAGAAATTGGGTAATGGAAACACGTAAATTTAGAAAAACCTCCCAAATATCACAAAAAGTTTTTGCGCTCTCATGAGGTGGTTTTTCAGACGTGTCGATATAACAGTTTATCGCAAAAGTGTAATGGAAACACATTTTCCGCATTTGCACGTCATGTGACCCATCTTCTCCTTTGGAAAAGGAGCGGAAAATGAATGAGAAAGGGTTCGATAAGCCGTGGCAAAACCTCCGCAGCAAGTGGAAAACTTTTATTTGAAGCAACGCTACCTAGCAGAAAGATGAGTGTTGTGCAAAAGCGGAGCCGGGGAAAATAGATAATGTGGCAGAAATCGGTCCATGGTGACAGGCTGCCTGTGTGCGCGCATTAAGCACAGCGGCGAGATGAGGGGATGAAAAGCACACACCGGTACGGTGCTGCTGACTGAAGTGAATACAGTGACTGTGAGTAATAGCCTACATTACACAGGTTTCAGGTGCAATGTTATAATTATAATACACAATATTCTGATTATTGCAACAAATGACTCTTTTCCCCCCTCAATCTCTAAATCGGACCAGTTGTATTAGGCTACCTTTTTTCCTCTGTCTGTCGCGCTCACTGCATTCACCGCAGCCAGCAACATGTTAACATTCATTTTCTTTTGAATTGATAATCAGGCTCATTTATATGCGTTGTAACTTCATGTTGTGATTTGCATTGACCATTGGTTGGATTTGAGCATGCAGGGGATGGGAAATGGGGCAGATCCCCGTGCGTAATCACTGTGGCAGCTACTGGTAACGGGGAATTGCGTTCAGGTGTGTGCGCCGTCACTCAAATTCAACTTCAATGGAAACGCCTACAAGTCGCAATTGTACATTGTCGAAGTTGTAGAAATATCGCAATTATTTTGCGAAAAACTGTAATGGAAACACAGCTACTGATGACATCATCATTGAGTGCTCGATTGACATCACTGGTGACATCACATCAATCTATATGAGTGATATCAGGTGATACCTGGTCACGAACCGGAGCTCTTGAGGGGGGATGGGAGAGGGTGAGAGGAGGATCAGGTTTTATAGAATGTAGGGAAACAGTGGATGGATACATCCAGGAGGAGCCAGTAATGCAACAAAGGATGCCAACTGCCATAAAACACCACAGAAGAAGAATTTGTCCTGGAAGCTTTGGAGACCACTGTCAGACCAGGGGGTGTCTAACCTCCACGGGTGCACTAGTTATTAATAAGATGACAGAACCGTTATTGTTTTTTACCGCCTTATTTCCAACTGCTCAACAATGTAGAACAATACTTTAAATTGTATCTATTTCTTACATATTTTCCCCTCCAACTCTTCTTCTTGTCTTCAGACTCGGCCCCCCAACTGCGAGGATCGGCGGCGGGGCCGAAGAAGATGGGCGTGACCTCGGCGGTGTCCGACGAATCGGTGGCCGGCGACAGCGGAGTGTACGAGCCGTCCGAGCGCAGGTAGGAAGGCTTTCTCCTACATTGTTTTTTGTGTGTGAATGGGAGGAGTCTCATTCCAGGTTTGTTTCACTCCTGGTCCGATACTGCATTAAACTCATGTGGGAATAGCTATTGGAATGATGTGAAGATGGAAAGCAATGACTTGGAAATGTGGAAATGTTCACAAGTTTGAACTCACTTGAAGCTGTCAAATGCCATGATTGAAGTTTAGTTGATTGTGATGAGCATTTCAAAATTAAAGGTCCCAATTCGTGCAGCTGTAACCTCTTAAAAACGTGTGTCTCTGGTCCATAAAACATGATTCTGGATTAATCTGTCGAAAATATAGCAAACCCGTTTGTTGTGACGGAGTTATCACTCCCTCTTCTGGTCGCTTTCCAAGAATGGCCTGTTTCTATAATATATTCAGAACTAACAGTTCCCATTGGCCGCTGAGGGAGAGCCCGCCCCAGGCTCCCAGCGGCCAATCAGATTAGCGTCTGTGGACCAGCACGCTAGGTTGCGAGTTATCGTTAACTAAACGGTACTACGCTAAAGAGGACATCTCAAAATGCCTAGACTTACCGAATGCACCTCTGCAGTTGCTGGATCACGTACAGTTGGCGTCGCTCCAGCTAGAAGTGTTAATTTTGTGGCTATAGACTAAATGGTGCAGGTAGCTTGTGTGAGAGAGACCCGCGCAGTATGCAGAAGGAAGCTAGTGACGTCCCGATTCCCCCAGATTCCCCTCTGGGCAAACGAAGCGTTTGGGGGTGTGGCTTGGAGGAGACTGCAGAGGGACGCTGGATAGGGACAAATCCAACTGTGGCAGTTCTGAGCGTGTGACCACTCATTACAGGGAGGGCTGACAGCAGTATATATGCATTTACAAGTAAAAACAGCTTTTGCACGGAATGGGACCTTTAATATACATACTTAGTGAGGGATAGGTTTCACTCAAACATTGCAATGTCAACCAGAAAAGACAAATCCAGAACATAGTTGTGTCCTCCCATGTCATCTCACGAGTTGGGAACAGAAAGTCACTTATTTGAAATGGAAATATGTCTCCCTACACTTGACTGCAGATGTTTGATGTTGTTGAGTCCGAATAGACTACTTGCACAACTCCACTACTTCCTGAAATGAGTAGGGCATCTTGGTTTCCTGTCCTACACTATTGGATGAACTGATTAATGTCAGGTGTGCCTGATCACTGTTGTTGTGACTGCAGCAGTCAGGCACACCTGACATTAATCAGTTCATCCAATAGTGTAGGACAGGAAACCAAGGCCGTTTGTCAATAAGCGTTCTTGTGTGTTCTTGCGTTCTTGTGTCCCTGTGAAACGTCATCAGTCGCAGCCCAAGTACTGTTCCAATACAAAGTTCACATTTCGCCAAGAACGCTTAAAATTCCCGGATGTGTTCTTGACATGCCCACTTTACCGAGGATGCTCTGGGTGGTGACTTGTGTCAACTTGGCAAGGCACATATCCCAGCATTCATTTCGGCATAAGTGGAGGCAGAACGCAGCAGAGAAGACGCCATAAGCTCCGGCAAGTCTTTTACAATTTAAAGTTTTATTTCATCACTAAATTAATTTCTGATGACCTTTGATGCATACAAGCAGGGTAGTAGGTTTCAATAAGTGCCACTTTACGAACGTTTATGGCGAAAAATGGCAAAAAGTTCCAGAGCACAATTGGCTGCATCTACATCAGCTGAGCTTTTTATTTCTGTAGTACTGCAGGCGGCTTCTGAGCTGGTATTGCGCAATACCCTCAATACAAGAACGCATCGTCTCAAACTGCCAACAGCGTCATGTGTGCTTGTGACCTCGCAAGTTCATTCTTCCAAGAACGACTAGCAAGAACGTTCTCCCCAAGAACACAAGAACAAGAATGCATTCTTGGTATTGAGAAACGGCCCAAGATACCCTACTCATTTCAGGAAGTAGTGGAGTTGTGCAAGTAGTCTATTCACTAAGCCGGAGATATCAGGGTCCATTGCCAAAACCAGAGTTTCCAGGTAGTATCTACCACCTGAAAGCTGAGATGAACAGTGGTGTGTATGGTTTCAATTAGGAAACTCCAATCTACTGCCTTAACTATATGACATAACATTAGGGAAATATCAATATTCGGGTTGGTCT